>NW_027195233.1:0-90000 GCF_038502225.1 Cherax quadricarinatus
TATTTTTTTCATTATCTAGCACATTTAGTTTTGGCCTCTCTACACCTTTGGGTGAACCACGGACTAGTTCTAGTCTTCCCATGGCTTCTGTTGCCCTTGGGTACGAAACTCTCCTCAGCCTCCCTGAATTTTGTTGTCACATATTCCATCATTTCATTTATTGTTTTTTCCACCAATTCTCTTTCCAACTGTACCTCGTGCAGGAAATTCCTCATGCCTGTGTAGTCCCTCCTTTCATAGTGTGGCTTCTCTCATCCCACTCATGCTGCTTCCCTCTCCACTTTTATAGTGTGGCTTCTCTCATCCCACTCATGCTGCTTCCCTCTCCACTTTTATAGTGTGGCTTCTCTCATCCCACTCATGCTGCTTCCCTCTCCACTTTTATAGTGTGGCTTCTCTCATCCCACTCATGCTGCTTCCCTCTCCACTTTTATAGTGTGGCTTCTCTCATCCCACTCATGCTGCTTCCCTCTCCACTTTTATAGTGTGGCTTCTCTCATCCCACTCATGCTGCTTCCCTCTCCACTTTTATAGTGTGGCTTCTCTCATCCCACTCATGCTGCTTCCCTCTCCACTTTTATAGTGTGGCTTCTCTCATCCCACTCATGCTGCTTCCTTCTCCACTTTTATAGTGTGGCTTCTCTCATCCCACTCATGCTGCTTCCCTCTCCACTTTTATAGTGTGGCTTCTCTCATCCCACTCATGCTGCTTCCCTCTCCACTTTTATAGTGTGGTTTCTCTCATCCCATTCATGCTGCTTCCCTCTCCACTTTTATAGTGTGGCTTCTCTCATCCCACTCATGCTGCTTCCCTCTCCACTTTTATAGTGTGGCTTCTCTCATCCCACTCATGCTGCTTCCCTCTCCACTTTTATAGTGTGGCTTCTCTCATCCCACTCATGCTGCTTCCCTCTCCACTTTTATAGTGTGGCTTCTCCCATCCCACTCATGCTGCTTCCCTCTCCACTTTTAGCTTTACAATGTATTCGAAGCTCAAGACCATGTGAGCGCTAGCTCCAAGGGGCCTTTCATATGAGATGTCCTCAATGTCTGAACTACTCAAGGTGAATATAAGGTCTAATCTTGCTGGTTCATCATCTCCTCTGTGTGTGTGTGTGTGTGTGTGTGTGTGTGTGTGTGTGTGTGTGTGTGTGTGTGTGTGTGTATGTATGTGTGTGTGTGTGTGTGTGTGTGTGTATGTATGTGTGTGTTTCTCGAACAGTCTGTCCCTATCTATTTATATTGATATTTTGAACATCGTGAACATGTCACCCTAGAGCTTCTGTCCCTTTTCTCCCTCCCTTCCCCCCCCCATCTTTCTTTCTTCCTTCATAAAATATGTACTAAATTTCACATTTACTTTTTATGCTGAGGATTTTGGCCTTACCTGCTGTGTTTATTATAACTATATATAATGAACACTTAGCTTATAAATGACAGCAAATCGTCTACACAGCCGCCCCTGCAGACGAGGTCTAGAAGCTGTCGAAACCATCACAACATTGGGCTGTCAAGAGATACAATTTGTAAGTATAAATTACCCCTAGGGGGTGTTATGTCAGCATATTTCATTCGATGATGGCTGACGAAATACCTACTTGTTTGGACTCAAAAGTCCACACCTTACTGCCGATTATAGGTTGATTACAAACTCCTTGTGACTCAAGAATTGCGCAATCCCCCGATCTACAAGAAATTCATAACATACCTTGCTCTTTGTAACGTGAGCTATGGTGTTCTCAACACCTTCGACAGGTATCGGTGACTTGATAGAAGCTGAAGTGTCCTTGGATGTCCACGTCTTCCATTGTCTAGGAAACGCACACTGGTACACTATGTTCCACAAGATTTGTCTTTATTGTTCACAATGTATCACAAGAGAAGCTGATCACACTTCTCTTAAGTATTTGTGTTTGAGACACTTTGTTCACACTAATGCACAGATCAGTATCCTGGCGTCAGTGTCACTCTCCCTAGAGTCAAAGATAGTCTGGCCTCGCCACACCGCCCCAAGCCGTCACTGCCCTAGCACAAAAAAAAACGCTGACCTAGTACCTTGCATCCTTGTCACCTCCTCGATGAAGCAAAGCAGAATGTTTGTTTCTTGCTGTCTTAAGCATGGTAATAAAGTGGGAGCAGGATTTTCCTTAATTGTCCTGCTAAGTAAGAGATGTACTGTCTCTTATAAAAATACACTTTGCAACACCGCTGCAAGGAGCAGAGGTCACTTGACTACGTGGCATAGCATCTGTGATCAATTACTCACTCTAGCAGTAAACAAGACGCTCGCCCCTTCTGAGGGCTTGGCCACTCAGGGCCGAAAGGGGCTAAAGGGGCTGAAAGGGCTGAAGGGGGCTGATACCCCCCTCCTGGAGAAAATTTCTCCACACTGGGGGGCGGCGGAGGTTCGCTGCAGGTGAACTATTCATCACTTAACATTAATTTAATTTTCTCACTTGCCACCACTGCTGCTTGTCTTTTCTGAACAGCTTTAGTCTGTGTGGTTTCTGGAGAATCACTAATTTTGTTTTCAACACTGTGTAATTCTAACGGCACTAGTTTATTTATTGTCCGCTTATTCACTACACCTTTGCTCAAAACATCAACTGTCCTGATGATTCCATTTGCATCAGGATATATGGTCACAATTTTTCCAAGTGGCCATTGGGACCTCGGACCATCATTGTCGATAATCACTATGTCACCAGGTCTTAAGGACTTATGATTTTCAGGAACACCAGCTCCATAGAAGTGTTCTCTCAATGAGGTGAGATAGTCTTCTCGCCAAATTTTCTCCCAACGTTCAATCACTTTATTAAGGTGTTTGAATTTACGTCTGAGTTGCTCAGGTTCGAAATAAGTAGGATCCTTTATGATTTCTTTATCATTCATGGGAGGAACAGGTTCGAGCCTTCTGCCATGGAGTAAATGAGATGGACTTAACACTTCTAAATTGTCCAGATCATCGGTAACATAAGTTAGAGGTCTGTTGTTGACTCTATTTTCTATTTCAGTCACAACTGTACAGAATTCTTCTAAGTCTATTCTCTGACGATGAAGAGTCTTCCTTAAACAACGCTTTACAATGCCGATCATTCTTTCATAAAATCCGCCGTGCCATGGAGATTTAGGAGGAATGTATCTCCAACGACATCTGCGTTGATTCAGCATCTGTTGTACTTCTGGTTGATCAAAGATCTTGCTTATATAAGCAGCACCAGCAACAAAGTTCGTTGCATTATCTGAAATCATCAGTCTGGGACATGCCCTTCTGGCTGCAAACCTTCTGAATAATTTGATAAAAGTTTCAGCAGACATGTCAGTGGCTACTTCTAGATGTACTGCTCTAGTTGTAGCACAAGTGAACAAACAGATGTACACCTTGATGGGAACTTTGTCAACTGTTTTGGTTAAAATTATTGGTCCAGTGTAATCTACACCTGTCACCTCAAATGGAGTGATATGACAAACTCTTTCAGAGGGATATGGAGGTGGACCTGGATACTGACATACTCGCATATCGTAGTGACGACAAGTAATACAGTCCTTTATTTGTTTTTTCACACTTTGTCGACCTTGAGGTATCCAGTAGGATTGTCGTATATGACAAAGTGTGTCAGCTACCCCACCATGTAACACGTTACTGTGGGCGTTTTGCACAATCAGTTTTGTCAGCCAATGATTCTTGGGGATCAATATTGGATGTATGGCTTCTTTAGGTAGTGAAGAATTATGAATTCTTCCTCGACATCTTATAATCTTTTCTGAGTCGAGATAAAGTCCTAAAGAATTAATCATAACAGGTTTCTTTGGGGATTTATCTTGTGTTTCTAGAAATTTATATTCTGTAGAGAAAACATCTTTCTGTATTAGTTTCACCCAGTATTTAATGGGTTCAAGACATTCATAATCAGGTTTTATTCCTTTAATGAATTCAAAGACAAGAGCTGTAACTCTTAAGAGTTTACCCAAAGATGAGTATTTAGATCCATCAATGACTATTTCTGTTGTGTCTGCAGTATTTACACAACTTATTTCTGCTGTGTTCAAGCAGACTGTTTCTTCTGGCATAATGTGAGCTTTTTGCTGAGGCCAGTTATTTCCATTAGAGAGCCAGTTCGGTCCGTGGAGCCATAATTTATTATTCACAAATTTCTTGAGTGGGACACCACGTGACAACATGTCAGCTGGATTCTCTTGGGTAGACCTGGACCTGGAGTTTACCTGGAGAGAGTTTCGGGGGTCAACGCCCCCGCGGCCCGGTCTGTGACCAGGCCTCCTGGTGGATCAGCCCCTGATCAACCAGGCTGTTGCTGCTGGCTGCACGCAAACCAACGTACGAGCCACAGCCCGGCTGATCAGGAACTGACTTTAGGTGCTTGTCCAGTGCCAGCTTGAAGACTGCCAGGGGTCTGTTGGTAATCCCCCTTATGTGTGCTGGGAGGCAGTTGAACAGTCTCGGGCCCCTGACACTTATTGTATGGTCTCTTAACGTGCTAGTGACACCCCTGCTTTTCATTGGGGGGATGGTGCATCGTCTGCCAAGTCTTTTGCTTTCGTAGTGAGTGATTTTCGTGTGCAAGTTCGGTACTAGTCCCTCTAGGATTTTCCAGGTGGAGAAAGAGATAATCTCTCTGCATCTCTTTTATTTCTGCTACTCTGTTCTGTACATAGACCAACTTACTCTTATTATTTCTTAACCACTGGAGAACTGCTTCATTATCACTCCAGATCACGGTTTTTTCAATAGTGAGATGATCAAGTACTTTGTTGAGATAGACAGCTAATTTTGTATCTACATAGAGTGCTGTCAGTTCCAATTGTGGTACTGTTCTGACCTTCAAGGGTGCTACCCTGGCCTTTGAAGTAATTAGTGTACTTCCTTCAGCATTACTCATGTAAGCTACAGCGCCATAACCTCTGGTTGACGCATCACAGAACACATGTAATGTGTACTTGTTTCCCTCTTGACATATTTGTCTGGGAAATTTAATTTGATGAAGTTGTTTAAACTCCCTGGATATTTCATCCCAGGCTTGACTCATTTCTAGAGGCAAGTTCTCATCCCATCCAATTTTGAGTTTCCATGCATCTTGCATAAGCATTTTACCTTTTATGGTAATTGGTGAGACGAGTCCTAGAGGATCAAAACATTGTGATACCTCTGACAGTAAACTACGTTTAGTGAGTGTACTGCATGATTTATTGTTTATCCTTTTGAGACTCAAAGTATCTTCCTGTGTGTTCCAATTAAGTCCCAGCATATTGTTGCAATCAGGAATTTCAGTTTCAGGGAAATCTTCTTTGATAAGTTCCCTTATTTGCTTTGAATTTGTATTCCACATCCTTAGAGGCATATTTGCTTCTTTCATCTCCTTGTTAGCTTCTCTGTATAAGGATTTCAAATCCTCCTCTTTATTCACAGTACCTTGAAGATTGTCCACATAGAAACTTTTCTTTAAGACTTCTTTGAAGGGACTTTCAGATTTCTTCAAATGTGTATTTAGAGTAGCTTCTAGTAAGAATGGAGAGGATGTTGCACCAAATAATACTGATTTGAAACGATAAGTTTTCACAGGACTTTGAGGATCATGTGGATTTTCAGGCCACAAGAATCGAGTATAATCTCTATCTATTTCTTGTAGTCCTACTCTTAAGAAAGCCTTGGAAATATCAGCCGTGTAGGCATATGGGTTTGTGCGAAATTTCATAAGCACGTCTCCAAGCTTCTCAGTTAGTGAGGGTCCGGTCATCAGACAGTCATTAAGACTTGCTACATCTTTATTTGCACGTGCGCTGCAATTATATACAACACGTAGTGGAGTGGTTTCAGAATCTTTTCTGACTCCATGGTGCGGGAGATAATGAGCTTCTGTCTTCAACTTATCTTCGACTATTTCCTCAATGAATTTATTGTCCAACTGTTCTTGTAAGATATTATCATAGACAGTCAGTAGCTCTGGATTCTTCCTGAGCTCATGTATTTGTGCTTTCATCTGTCCGAAAGCCATGCGATAATTGCTAGGCAGATGTGGTGGATTTAATTTCCATGGTAACCTAACCCAATACTGTCCATCTTTATATTTGACAGTGTCCAAATATTGGATATAAGTCTGAGACTCTTGTGGGCTTGGTTTATTTACATCAATACCTATCGCATCTAAATCCCACAACTTATCAACTGGTTCATTCATTTCTTCCAGTAATGATAATTTTTGCTGTGGTACATGATCAGCGGTTATTCTCGTAACTAGTACATTTTCCACTGAATCAATATCAGCTTCTTTCCCACTTTGAGAGGGAATGGGACCACATATCATGTGGCCTCCTGCTGTTTTCAGCAAGTGAACATCATGTTTACTTACTATATTTTGCACAAAACAGTGATAATAATCACTTCCAATGATTAAATCAATTGGGCTAATTGTGTCCGTCTGTATGTCAGGACAGGCTAACTTGACCTTAGCTGCTTTCAGTGCTGCAACTGTTTCTTTTAATCCCTGGATCTGCACAGACTTAGGCAAATCATCTACTACCACAGCTTCTACTGTCTTTTTCCTGTTTCCTAGACCAACAGTGATTTTGGCTAGGTCATATGTCTGTTTACCAGAATTGTGGAAAAAACCAGCTATATCTAACTGTATTTTGGCATAGGGTTGTTTATTCAGTTTCTGCAACACTGATCTTCTTATGAAGGACCTTTGTGAGCCTTGATCAAATAGTGTTAGCACATTGGTTTTGTGTAATTTATTAGATAACTCAAATCGAGCTATCGGGAGAGCAGTTGCTTTAAACTTATCTCTCACATTTAATGCTGTTGCTTGTTGACTTCCTGATTCTGTGGAAGTCTGCTGCTGTTCAGCAAAAATATTTGGGCATAATGCTGTATGATGCATACCCTTGCATTTAAAACACTTCTTCAGTGAGCATTTTCCTCCCTTGTGTTCACCTAAACACTTGATGCATCTTTTCATCTGATGAACACGTTGTTTACGTGCCTCCATTGATGTGTATTGACTACAATACTGTACCCAATGTGTTCCATCACAAAGTACACATTTTGGAGTACGTTTATGTATGACAGTCTGTTTACTGTCTGTTGTATTCACAGCTTGATAAATGCCTATATGGGATTTCCCATTATGTGGTTTAGTGGGAGTAGGTATACTCTTTTTATACTGAGTTGAAGGTTTATTATCCACTGGATTTGTGGATTTTTCATCTTGTCTCATTGCTTGCATGCATGAAACTATTGTTTGTAAACCATTGCTAATTTCTTCACAAGTGAAATAGCGTTTATTGAACATAATATTTAATCGTTCAATAGTTTGTGGTGACAACTTATCTTGTACAATACCACTGATAAACCAATCACATTGTCTTAGGTCATATTTAGCATCTAGAGATCTGAGACTATTGTCTAATGTGATTCTAAATGCCTGTAAGTCTGAATAACAATGTTTGGGTGGCTTCAAGCTTGATATTAAGACTGCATGTCTAACTCTAGCCTTGTCATCATCAAAGTAATTGTCTGCTAAGACACGTAAGGCTATTTGATAATTGCCTTTGACCACCGGAAATGACTTAATTAGTTCATAGGGTTCTCCCTTCACAAGACATTTAAGGTAATTGAACTTAGCAATCTCATCTATGTCAGTTCGTGAATTTACTATGGATTGAAAACCACTAATGAATTCTTCATAATTATGACCTTGGAAAATAGGTAATGACAATGTAGGTAAGCTTGGTAATGGGACACTTGTTGTTGTTACAGGTGTAACAGGTGGTTGCCCACTAGTTATAGTAGGTCTCTGTGACAGAGTTTTACGGCAGATAGCCTGTACTCCTGTCCACCTTAATTGTTGATCACTAAAAGTATCCAAAACATTTTTAATTTCATCCTCAGATGGATCTGATTCAAGAAATTTATTTTCATAATGTGTATAGTCTGAATTAATTATTTCCAGACGCTGTGTAAATAATCCAAACTTGACCTCAAGATCATCAAAATCTATGTTTGTATCTTGAGTTAATCCTATACAGACTGAAATTAGATTTTCTAATTGTGTAATCTTAGTCTGTAAAGACTGAAACTGAGTTTTCAAACAAGCCATTTTAATGGTATACTGAAAATTCTAGCACCACACTTAGAGTGTTTAAAAAACACTGTACTGCTATAGACAGCTGAGTTTTTGTTATGCTTAAGTCAGCAATAATCAGTCAGACACTACTGACCCACTAAGCTTAACCTCAGGGTCAATGACCATGAAGGGTACACCTTACATGTGGCTGGTGTTTATGGCTTAGAGTTTTGCTGTGTCAGCCTGCCAGGATAATTAATCGTAAATAACGATGTTATACACTTCATTCACTATACACTATAAATGTCACTGTATAACTGTAATCACACGTGAATATTACTTACACATATATAAATTTCACTGTTAATATATATTTGAAAGCTTACACTTTATATATAAGTTCCTTTAACCCTTTGAGGGTTTTCGTCGTACTAGTACGTCTTACGCGTAGGGTTTTTTGACGTACTAGTATTCATAAATTCTAGCGACCTCAAATCTAGTGGGAGAAAGCTGGTAGGCCTTCATATGAAAGAATGGGTCTATGTGGTCAGTGTGCACAGTCTAAAAAAAATCCTGCAGCACACGGTGCATAATGAGAAAAAAAAAACTTTTTCCATTTTTTTTAATAAATCAGCGACTTTGCAGTGTATTTTCGTATAGTATTTATTGTTGTATTCTAGTTTTCTTGGTCTCATTTTATAGAATGGAAGACATATTACTGAAATTGAGATGATTTTGACTGGTTTTACAATGAAAGGTGCCTTGAAATTGAGCTCAAAGTAGCAGAAATGTTCAATTTTTAACAAACTTCAAAAGTAAACAAATCGTGCCAAGCGTGCAATACACGTCAACTGGTGAGTCTAATATTCTTTCACAAGTGCACCAATAATATTTGTACCATTTTTTACACTAATGCAGTAGTCTGCATAACAGTAAATTTTATATTTTTTGTGAGAATAAAAATTCAAAGTGGAAAGCAAAAGAATATAAGAGGGGCCTTGAGACGTGACTAATGACTAGAGGAAATGTCATTTTAGTGCCAGGAATGTCTTTCTTGTTTATTCTGGACCCTATTCCGAAATTGGCATCTTTTGAAATTTGTGTGAAATTGGCAAAATTGCTAAATTCTGACCACTGTACTGGATAGTTGAATTTATAAATGGGTGGTTTCTTGCACCCATTCGATAGAAAAAATGGAGTTCTAGCGAAATATTCATGTTTTTTGTCGACTAGTACAGTGAAATTGGCCGAAAATGGGGCTCAAAGTGGGCAAAGTCGCCGATCCGTAAACATCGCCGAGACCGCTAACTTTGCGAGAGCATAATTCCGTAAGTTTTCTATCAAATTTCAAACTTTTGGTGTCGTTATGATCGGGAAAAGATTCTCTATCTTTTCATAAGAGAAAATAATTTTTTTTTTTTTTAAATTTGGCCGACCCTGAGAACGAGTTTCGGAGAGGGCCTGTCGACCCTCAAAGGGTTAATATAACAGGTAGATCTATAAGAAACAAACTTTAACACAATCTTGTCTCTTAATTTCTATAAACATTATAAACACTATGTGTATATATACACTCAGACAAACAACATCACTTGGTGGTGTTGTCTTAATCAGCAATTTCTTCAGATTGGAGCAGTGGGTGCAGGATGTGGGTGAGTCACCCAGCTCCCGTTTTCTTTGGGTGTCCGCTGGGTGAGCGCCCGTTTTCTTTTGGGTGAACGCTGGGTGAGCGCCCGTTTTCTTTTGGCTGCCCATTCTCTGTGATTGAGTCTGGAGGGACTCATTTATACTGATTTATATTGTAAAACACTAGTTTTACAGCTTTTTTCGAAGGACCTTGGCTCATAGGTTATTTGTACACTGTAGTACAACATATTTGGACCACAGTGTGGTCTTTATCCGGTTCGAGCATGACCAATTTCTGTTGAGGATTTTGGCCTTACCTGCTGTGTTTATTATAACTATATATAATGAACACTTAGCTGATAAATGACAGCAAATCGTCTACACAGCCGCCCCTGCAGACGAGGTCTAGAAGCTGTCGAAACCATCACAACATTGGGCTGTCAAGAGATACAATTTGTAAGTATAAATTACCCCTAGGGGGTGTTATGTCAGCATATTTCATTCGATGATGGCTGACGAAATACCTACTTGTTTGGACTCAAAAGTCCACACCTTACTGCCGATTATAGGTTGATTACAAACTCCTTGTGACTCAAGAATTGCGCAATCCCCTGATCTACAAGAAATTCGTAACATACCTTGCTCTTTGTAACGTGAGCTATGGTGTTCTCAACACCTTCGACAGGTATCGGTGACTTGATAGAAGCTGAAGTGTCCTTGGATGTCCACGTCTTCCATTGTCTAGGAAACGCACACTGGTACACTATGTTCCACAAGATTTGTCTTTATTGTTCACAATGTATCACAAGAGAAGCTGATCACACTTCTCTTAAGTATTTGTGTTTGAGACACTTTGTTCACACTAATGCACAGATCAGTATCCTGGCATCAGTGTCACTCTCCATAGAGTCAAAGATAGTCTGGCCTCGCCACACCGCCCCAAGCCATCACTGCCCTAGCACAAAAAAAAAAATGCTGACCTAGTACCTTGCATCCTTGTCACCTCCTTGATGAAGCAAAGCAGAATGTTTGTTTCTTGCTGTCTTAAGCATAGACAACAATGTACACTATTTTTACTATGGTAATAAAGTGGGAGCAGGATTTTCCTTAATTGTCCTGCTAAGTAAGAGATGTACTGTCTCTTATAAAAATACACTTTGCAACACCGCTGCAAGGAGCAGAGGTCACTTGACTACGTGGCATAGCATCTGTGATCAATTACTCACTCTAGCAGTAAACAAGACGCTCGCCCCTTCTGAGGGCTTGGCCACTCAGGGCTGAAAGGGGCTGAAGGGGCTGAAAGGGCTGAAGGGGGCTGATACCCCCCTCCTGGAGAAAATTTCTCCACATTTTACTTCTTTAATTGAATTTTCCTGAATATAGTTTCCAATTCCCTTCTCATTCTACGAAGAAGAAATTTCAAGACAAATTTAATGTTTGAAGATTTAGAGCAAAATGTTAATGATTGATTTTCTAGTGCCATCCAAGTCCTTTATAAACTTCTATGGTACAATGTGCACAACAAGTGCTGCTGTTTCATATATATTCATGAAAAACAGAAATTAGAATCAGACATATTATATTATTACCATAGTCAACAATGCTATAACTCATCTCAATATGGTAAACACAAAACATTTCCATATCCTTAATATGGAATGTGGAATGGATACTCTGGGTGTCTGGCGATCCTGTAAGCAACAGAAAGTAATCAAATAAAATCATTGCACAAACAAAATAAAAAAAAATCTTAGGCTGATGCATTAACTACACAGGAGCGTTCACACATTTCTACTGATCAGGTATTACCTACTGCATGTTATGAGTAAGTACTTTTTATTCAGCGTAAGCCACATTCTCATATACACTGCCTCACAACAGCAAACCCGGTGGTAAGGATTTAACAATCAATTGGGACCCCATTGTTATATCAGTACCTCTGTTCATCGACCAATCACAAACAAGCCCACCAAAGGTGTAAAGCAATGAGGTTCACTTGTGACACGTGAATTGGCAGATTCGTCTGGGCTGCTGGTTCTACACGGTACATTCTCCGGCTCTTGCATTTTGCCACTTTGGTTCACCGTGTTGTACATTTATTCTTACACTACTGTATATAATGTAAATAGTGTACACATTGTAAATACCAGCTTGTCTATTTGGTGAAGGAAATACAAGTCGTATACTGCTCCACTTTGTTCCCATTACAACAAGGTACTCAGGCCATACTACATCTGTGTTAGCAATACGTACTCTAAAAATATGATTATAAGTGGCCATCCTCCTTATTTGAACACATTTATGGGTAAAACGAACAAGGTAGGGAGTGACGATCACTTAGCCAGATTATCATTAAACCCAGAGAACTTTTTATCAGTAGTAAGTAAAGCTACCAGACCATATGGGCCGCTAGGTTGGGAAGTACCAACCCACTCAGACAAGGCTAGACTTTTGAGAAAGGTTAAAGTAAAGATGAAGGATGTCAAGATCATCAGAACCAAAAAGCTTCTACCCTAGAGGTCCACACAGTGGAAAGTGGACGATCAATGTTAAACCCGTGTCTGCTAAACCAGGGCAGCTGGACGGCACTCGTGTCCAGGGCCCACTGGAAGGGCTTGCAAGTGGTGAACTTGAGCCACACTTAGTGTCTAAGTTTGCCAGATAAAGGATGTAAAAATTTATTGGTCCCAAATTACCACTGCCAGTATCTGTATGTATTTTGTGCTGTGGTGTTTGCATGGTGAAAGCAGTCCCACACCCTTAAACTCCTTAACAATACCCCTAGAATACCTAAAGGAACCGTGTGATTGGTGTAGTAACTGTTAGAATTAGGCCTTAAGAATAATTTAGTAGGCTTCAATCATTAGTAAATAATATTAGAATCAATAAAGTAACCTTAGACATTAATATTAAAATATCATATTAGGTAATGAGATTACAAGCATCGTTGAGATAGCTGGCAGCTCCTTATGCAAGAAGGTAACTGAAGCTTTCCAGACCACATGTTCAGTTTTCTGGCACCAACAGTATTGGGGATCGGAACTGAGCTCAGCATCCCATGTTGTCTACAAAATACTCTTCTGACAATCAGTAAAACAATGATAGAGGCATTCCGAACATATTTGTACCTGAGGTTATCATTCTGTTTTCAACTCAATACTAGACAGTCTCTAAGTATTGTTGGGGAACACGAGTTAATATAGCTTTCCGTTATGAGTGAGCCAAGAGCCCAAATCAGGAGACGTAGCAACCCAGACTGCTAAGTGAACTGTCATTTTAGTATTTAGTCTATAAATTAGTAACTTCTCATTGAATTTTAATGCTAGTTAGCGAAACCCCAGAGAATACAGGTAACTCTCTAGGATGTATACTAGATTTACTAGCATTTTTTGAGTCCAGGTACAATTTTCTGTGCACGTGACATTCGAGAAAGAAGTCACATAGAAGTCAAATTATCCTGGGTAAACTTTAAGATTTCTGGGTAGAATAGACTCCACGACATCAATAAGTATGTTCTAGTTTTTCAATGGGGAAGTCAAGGACATTGGTATTGTGTGGGTAGGATAGTCAATCTAACATAGCCTGTGTCAGCAGTGATTGCCAGAGTTGGGCACCTCAAGTTTCCACAACCAGTTTTAGGGAGAAAACCTGTTTTTTTAAGTGCCTGAGCTAAAGACACTATCAACCAAGTCATGAGCACCCAAATCTGTTGGGATATTTGGGAGTGGCTTTATTAGCATATGGGTATATGAAAGATGAGGAACCATAGAATTTAAAAAGGAAGAGTGTCGATGGTGCATGGATGCATCTGTAGAAATGATGAACTTCATCTATGGAGGCAGAAAAAGGGGTAATCAATACTGTTATATTGGTTTGAATCATTGGTTTTAAACATTACAACGAAGAGGAAGCTGCAGGCAGTGGAGACGGCATGTTTGAGAACAATGTGTGGTGTGAATTCTGAGGAGAAGTCGGGATAGGTTGTTGAAGTGATTTGGGCATTTAGATACAATGGAGACAACCAGGATGACTAGGATGGTGCATAAATATAGGAAAGAGGGAAGGAGGATTAGGGATCTTCCCAGAAAAGGTTGGAGGGAGGGACTAAAGGAGGTTAAGAATGCTTAGAGTCTGAACATCCAACAGGCTTGTGTGAGTATATTAGATAGGAGTGAGAGAAAGCAAGCTGTTTTTATGACTTGATGTGCTGTTGGTGTTCGTCAAGAAAATATTAAAGGAATTCAAGGAAACTTGTTTTCTGTATTTGAGTCCTAGAGATGGAAATTACAATGCCTGCACTCTGATGGAAGAGTTGGGATGCTGCAGTTCCAAGAGGCATCTGAATTGTGATAGCAGAATACTTCTGGCAAGACAGTGATTGAATGAGTGACAGTGAATGTTCCCGTCCTCGGTGGGAGACGGCCAATGTTAAAAATATATTATGCCTTATAGATCTATCTCTTAAGGTGTTCATTTTTTAACAATACATTACTGACTGTGATTATTAAAAATGACAAATTTTAAGTATTTAACTTGTTACTAAATAATTCTTGCTTTATGGAGACATGACAGATATATTATAAATGTTTACTATAAAGTTCCTTCTGTTGACTTTACAATGAGTGAGTACAACACAAATAACTTGTTCCATTAAACCAACAATGTGTATTAGTTGCCACATCAAACTAACTTTAACGGATATAATATATACCAACCCCAGAAGTATCATGCATAAATTTCCAACTTTATTACTGTTGGTTGGTAGGTAAGACACATAGGCAACAGTTAGGCAACTTTATTCCGAAACGTTTCGCCTACACAGTAGGCTGCTTCAGTCGAATACAGAAAGTAGGCAGGCACAGTAGAGATGTGAAGACGATGTAATCAGTCCATCACCCTTGAAGTCGTAGAATTTGAGGTTGTCAGTCCCTCAAATTCTACTACTTCAAGGGTGATGGACTAATTACATCGTCTTCACATCTCTACTGTGCCTGCCTACTTTCTGTATTCGACTGAAGAAGCCTACTGTGTAGGCGAAACGTTTCGGAATAAAGTTGCCTAACTGTTGCCTATATGTCTTACCTACCAACCTGTCGGTATTGTATACCATTTTGACGTTTATTACTGTTATTGTATTATAATCATGGAGAAGCGCTGTATATATAGGGGTCATACATTGCCCGAGGAATTGGATTTAATCAAGTTTAATCTAAGGAAGTGGAGAATAAATTCGTTTCCTTGGATCAAACGCCTTCCAATAACAACAAAAGTTGCCCTTCGAGTTTAAACTGGTTGGTGAAAATTTAATTACAAAGCAACAGACTATAAACATAAATAAACAGCTAAAGGCTTATTTTCTGATATTTTTTAATAAATTATAATTATTATTTTACTATCTTCATGCATTAATCGACTTTTCAAAAACCTTAAGAAACCAAATTAAAAATACTTTACCCGGTAAATAAAAGAAAGTCGTGAATCCTGCCATCAGCACCTCGGTCAAGACTGTCCAATATTCTCATCTCTTCTTCACTCAGTTCAAACTCCAGAATCTATAAGAATATTTTTTAATAAAAGATAATCAGTTCCTTATATTTTAATAATAAAACTAAACTTGTCTCTACAGTTACTTCTGCTAAATTTGTCAACATTGTTAACATTATCTAACATTGTTGTTAGGTTGCTGTATCTACTAAATATGATTCTGAATAAATTTAACAAACCTTTAGGCAGATAAATGATATGCAGAAAATAAGTCTAAGGCCTCTGTGACTCTTATGTTACTTTACTATCACTTCTGAATTTCATAAATCTAAACCACAAAAATTCGAATTAAAAAAAAAGTGGCAATAAAGTTTGAGATGAGCGGAGTCAATGAGCATGGATCAGTATTTGTACTGCAGTGTCTTTCAGTCTTTATGAACTACTTCCAGAAGGTCTACTTTAGTGCGCCTTTTATTGTACGCACTTAATTGTACTTGTATATATAAGAACTTTCTGCCATCTAGTTAAACATTGCAGAAATATGGTTTCTACTTAGACTGAAAACATTTGCATTATTTTCATGCACTTGAATGTGAACTGTTGTCATAGAAATAAATATTAAGTAAACTGTTTACATGTATTATGGGAGCTGTTTGATTAAAAAAACAAAGATATTTCTCATACCCAAAAACCACGAAAAGTAGCACATCGACACCATGCCTAACCCTTCTAGGGTAGGGTAGGTGCCTGAGCCCGAGCCTTTAGCTCATAAGACTGTCATTCCCATTTGCCCCCTTGGGGCGGGGATGGCAGACCAGAGAGGCCTAGCTTGTGGCTAGGCCTGGGGACAGTTGGTCCCAAAGATGAGGAGGTACTTGTGCCTCCTTCCATGGGAGACTTAGGTCTCAGACACTCCCTAAAGAGGGAGCCAAGGCCGGGCCACCACTTGGAAAAGGCCCGGGCCGGGAGAATACCGGCTAATCTTTAACTAACTAACTAACGAAAAGTAGCAGACGCTGTTAACTGTAGATAAGCGCAAATTTCTAATACTTTGGAAAGAATATAACCCTAGAATTTATAAAAGAAATAATATAGACTTAGATCTAACAATATATGAAAATGACCTGTGACTGATGATATGTAACAGATTTCCTCGTCTTATATCAAGTGTATAAACAACAATGTTCAACTCCATACATCTTTCCTCTTCAACGTGGGGGGGGGGGTGCTCCTTGGCACGGTGAAGAGGCTATTGGTCTGAGGAATTGGACCTTTTGGTCTTCTTCCTCAGACCGAACCTAATTACCTCCGGGAGCCCCCCCCCCTTTCCTTTTCCTCCTCCTTTTCACATCCCTCCACTTTCACGTTTCTGTTTCTGCCTTTGAGGTTGTTCTTTTAGACTTTGTAGTTCCTAGACCTGAGAAGGGGTTCCTGGATCTATCTCCTTCCATTGAGGTCGTTGTTAGTAGTGTAATTTGCCGTGGAATCTGGATCGTCTAGAAATCCCAATCCCCTGATCTACCGGGAAGAGGCATGGGTGTCTTTCATTTGGCGGTATATCTCTGGAAGCTGCCTGTGGCATTCCAGGAGGTGGTGGCCGAAAGAGGTAAGCTTTGTGACGGGTTTCTGACCGCCCTCCCTTTTGTCCGGTGAGGTGGCTCGGTAGATGTGAGGTTGATATCCAAGACTGCTGGTTTACTGGTTTGAAGGGTAGGGTATGGCAAGGGTTCCATGACGCAGCTGCACTACCGCTGTGCTGACGTTGTTCTCTTGAGTGCTACCGCTCCACGCTCCCCTTAATCTTTTATTTGAAAAAAAAAAAATAGAGACTTAACCATGGAGTCCTAAGTCCATGTACCTTGTTATTGGACCATTCTTCAGACCTTTCTACAACCCCTGTATCTGCCGTGGGTGACATTTTGTCCCACTCCGAATACAGATACTCGGCCTAACTCCTTTGACACCTCCGACCTCCACACATTTTTGACTATGCTTCTGGCCTCTCCCCATGCGGTGTGACGGTTTTCACATCACGTTCCCAACTCAAAATGGACCAGTCCTGTATGTAAACAACCACGACTTTTTCTTCTGATGACACTACATCGACTGCCTCTCATTCTGCTCATAAAAGACCAACCTAACAATCACTTACTGTACAAACTATGCGTCATAATACACAATGAACGAAGTTTTTCACTCTACAACCGACATCTTCAGAATATCTTTCTGATCATAGTATCAGCAAGGTGCTCCTACACCATGTTGATAGTAATATTCTGTTGCATGTTCTCAAGAGCAGTGCACACATCATCACAGTACAGAATGCTAGCCAAGCTTACGATCTTTCTCTCCTTATAACTATAGATGCCATTCCTGTAACAACTGAAAAACATAATTCTCTCAATTCTTGTAGTGGTGCTGTCATTCTACCACATAACATTGTTCAACGTAATTTTCTGACATGTGATGATGACATTCTGGAACAGCTTGAGCTCCAGACACGTAGACACGTATGTACTGTCTGCTCTCGGGTGGAGATGCTACCTCTGCAATGTAGCTCTCTTAATTTTTGATTTCCGTAAGCTTCCATCATTGATTAATATTGAGAGACACCATTTGCAAGTCCGACAGGTGACCCCTACACTTGGCGAAATATTGCAGGTTCATGGCTGAATGCCCAGTCTGTGGTGCCGATGATCATACAAATACATTTTGTGGTTTATCTCCCTCCTGCCTTAATTGTCATGAAGCTCATCCATCTTATTCTTGTCGTTGCCAGGTTTACTTGAATGAACGTGAAATCCGATGTATCAAAGAGACAGAAGGCTTTACTTATGCCATGGCAGTCTCTCATCTTCACCTTCAGGGGAGACTTCCCTGTATTTCACATTCTCGCATTACTAAGATACCCTCAACCTCTGGGGTCCCAATTCCCGCAGTCTCCCCTGTGGCCAATCTTTCCACAGTCACCTCTGTATCTAACTCTTTAGCAGTCCTGGACTCCGAGGAATCTACCTCATCACCTCCTACTGTTCTCCAATCTGCATTCATCATTCATCTTTAGTAAGTTCTCACTTAAATTATGAAGTTCAGTTCTGGTCTTCATACACCATAATGGAGATAAATGCAATGGATGACATACAGAGAAGAATGATAAAATTAATCCACTGAAAGACATGACTGAAGCATAAAAGTGAAAAATGAGAGTAAATAAAGGAGAAATCGAATACTTTGGATATTCAGTCAAGACAGAACTTGAAAATTGTATTTAACTTACAAAAGTTTAGATTCAGATAGAATGATGAAAACTACTGGCTTGGTAATAAAGTTGTGAGTGAGTCGAACAAGAGTTTAAAAGAGTAGTTTAAAAAGTAAGCTAGACAAATACAAGAATGAAGACACTTGGCTTAGTGGGACTTACACATTAGGGGTAAGTAGGGTTATTGAAGTTAAAATTTTGGGTAGCTTTGAGGTAGGATTGTTCAAATACAGTAAGCTGGAATGATTGAAGTGAAAAAGAACCTGTCCAGTACGAGGCAGTAAGTCTGCTTTGTAAATCCTATGGTGTTATTGACAAGCTGGGAAAAAAGACACTTATACAGCCACAAGTGACTTAACCGCCACTTGAGGAGTAACGTTTCCTTTAATAAATAACAATAACTGTACAAAAGTGTTCTTTATCATGGTAAGCTGTTGCAGTGTTCCTACATTCTTATGTTCTTAGGGTCTGTTACCTGAATATTTTGTTCAATATGCTCTGTATTGTCTGGCTTGGGAATAACAATAATTCCATGTTGAACCAAGTGGCGTAGAAGAACTTGTGCAGCACTCTTATTGTGGCTCTTAGCAACTTTCATCACTACTGGATCCTCCAGAACACATGGATGTTCACTGCTTCTGCAAGACAGCTTACATGAAATTTTAAAAAGCAAGAAGTATATTTTTTACCTTAAAAATTGACAAAAAAATCAGTGTATTCCGATATGCTTCATCTAATTAAATAACTCACTATATTTCATTGCATTAATTATTAAGTGTGAAAGACTATAATACAATAACAATTTGAAAAGACCTAAATACACACTGTACCTACTCCATTTTTTTGTAGGGAGCACCTAGAGGTGTATAAGCACATACAGGGATTCCAAACTTCTGACATACACCTCTCAATTTTTTCTGCATGTGATATGCATGAACTTCCACTTGTAAGACAGCTGGTTGAATCCGTGCCACTGATGCAATTGAGAAAAACCCTCAATTAGAAAAATTAGAAGATATCAATTGTGTATAATAGTTATTAGGTTTATGTAGTTAAATCAATAAAACATGATAACTCAATATTATTACCTGGAGAGAGTTTCGGGGGTCAACGCCCCCGCGGCCCGGTCTGTGACCAGGCCTCCTGGTGGATCAGCGCCTGATCAACCAGGCTGTTGCTGCTGGCTGCACGCAAACCAACGTACGAGCCACAGCCCGGCTGATCAGGAACTGACTTTAGGTGCTTGTCCAGTGCCAGCTTGAAGACTGCCAGGGGTCTGTTGGTAATCCCCCTTATGTGTGCTGGGAGGCAGTTGAACAGTCTCGGGCCCCTGACACTTATTGTATGGTCTCTTAACGTGCTAGTGACACCCCTGCTTTTCATTGGGGGGATGGTGCATCGTCTGCCAAGTCTTTTGCTTTCGTAGTGAGTGATTTTCGTGTGCAAGTTCGGTACTAGTCCCTCTAGGATTTTCCAGGTGTATATAATCATGTATCTCTCCCTCCTGCGTTCCAGGGAATACAGGTTTAGAAACCTCAAGCGCTCCCAGTAATTGAGGTGTTTTATCTCCGTTATGCGCGCCGTGAAAGTTCTCTGTACATTTTCTAGGTCGGCAATTTCACCTGCCTTGAAAGGTGCTGTTAGAGTGCAGCAATATTCCAGCCTAGATAGAACAAGTGACCTGAAGAGTGTCATCATGGGCTTGGCCTCCCTAGTTTTGAAGGTTCTCATTATCCATCCTGTCATTTTTCTAGCAGATGCGATTGATACAATGTTATGGTCCTTGAAGGTGAGATCCTCCGACATAATCACTCCCAGGTCTTTGACGTTGGTGTTTCGCTCTATTTTGTGGCCAGAATTTGTTTTGTACTCTGATGAAGATTTAATTTCCTCATGTTTACCGTATCTGAGTAATTGAAATTTCTCATCGTTGAACTTCATATTGTTTTCTGCAGCCCACTGAAAGATTTGGTTGATGTCCGCCTGGAGCCTTGCAGTGTCTGCAATGGAAGACACTGTCATGCAGATTCGGGTGTCATCTGCAAAGGAAGACACGGTGCTGTGGCTGACATCCTTGTCTATGTCGGATATGAGGATGAGGAACAAGATGGGAGCTAGTACTGTGCCTTGTGGAACAGAGCTTTTCACCGTAGCTGCCTCGGACTTTACTCTGTTGACGACTACTCTCTGTGTTCTGTTAGTGAGGAAATTATAGATCCATCGACCGACTTTTCCTGTTATTCCTTTAGCGCGCATTTTGTGCGCTATTACGCCATGGTCACACTTGTCGAAGGCTTTTGCAAAGTCTGTATATATTACATCTGCATTCTTTTTGTCTTCTAGTGCATTTAGGACCTTGTCGTAGTGATCCAGTAGTTGAGACAGACAGGAGCGACCTGTTCTAAACCCATGTTGCCCTGGGTTGTGTAACTGATGGGTTTCTAGATGGGTGGTGATCTTGCTTCTTAGGACCCTTTCAAAGATTTTTATGATATGGGATGTTAGTGCTATTGGTCTGTAGTTCTTTGCTGTTGCTTTACTGCCCCCTTTGTGGAGTGGGGCTATGTCTGTTGTTTTTAGTAACTGAGGGACGACCCCCGTGTCCATGCTCCCTCTCCATAGGATGGAAAAGGCTCGTGATAGGGGCTTCTTGCAGTTCTTGATGAACACAGAGTTCCATGAGTCTGGCCCTGGGGCAGAGTGCATGGGCATGTCATTTATCGCCTGTTCGAAGTCATTTGGCGTCAGGATAACATCGGATAGGCTTGTGTTAATCAAATTTTGTGGCTCTCTCATAAAAAATTCATTTTGATCTTCGACTCTCAGTCTGGTTAGCGGCTTGCTAAAAACTGAGTCATATTGGGACTTGAGTAGCTCACTCATTTCCTTGCTGTCATCTGTGTAGGACCCATCTTGTTTAAGTAGGGGCCCAATACTGGACGTTGTTCTCGATTTTGATTTGGCATAGGAGAAGAAATACTTTGGGTTTCTTTCGATTTCATTTATGGCTTTTAGTTCTTCCCGCGATTCCTGACTCCTAAAGGATTCTTTTAGCTTAAGTTCGATGCTTGCTATTTCTCTGACCAGTGTCTCCCTGCGCATTTCAGATATATTGACCTCTTTTAGCCGCTCTGTTATTCTTTTCCGTCGCCTGTAAAGGGAGCGCCTGTCTCTTTCTATTTTACATCTACTCCTCCTTTTTCTTAGAGGAATAAGCCTTGTGCATACATCGAGTGCCACCGAGTTAATCTGTTCTAGGCATAAGTTTGGGTCTGTGTTGCTTAGTATATCTTCCCAGCTTATATCGGTTAGGACTTGGTTTACTTGGTCCCACTTTATGTTTTTGTTATTGAAGTTGAATTTGGTGAATGCTCCCTCGTGACTAGTCTCATTTTGTCGGTCTGGGGCTCCACGCATACATGTCTGAACCTCAATTATGTTGTGATCTGAGTATATTGTTTTTGATATGGTGACATTTCTTATCAGATCATCATTGTTAGTGAAGATGAGGTCTAGTGTATTCTCCAGTCTAGTAGGCTCTATTATTTGCTGGTTTAAATTGAATTTTGTGCAGAGATTTAAAAGCTCGTGTGAGTGTGAGTTTTCATCAGAGCTGCCTCCTGGTGTTATTACTGCAACAATATTATTTGCTATATTCCTCCATTTTAGGTGCCTTAAGTTGAAATCCCCCAGGAGCAAGATGTTGGGTGCAGGAGCTGGAAGATTTTCCAGACAGTGGTCAATTTTTAGCAGCTGTTCCTGGAATTGCTGGGATGTTGCATCCGGAGGCTTGTAGACTACCACAATGACTAGGTTTTGGTTCTCGACCTTTACTGCTAAAACTTCCACTACGTCATTTGAGGCATTAAGCAGTTCTGTGCAAACAAGTGACTCTGCAATGTACAGGCCAACCCCCCCCTTTTGCCTGTTCACTCTGTCACATCTGTATAGGTTGTAACCTGGGATCCATATTTCGTTGTCCAAGTGATCCTTTATGTGGGTCTCAGTGAAAGCCGCGAACATTGCTTTTGCCTCTGCAAGCAGTCCACGGATGAAAGGTATTTTGTTGTTTGTTGCTGGCTTTAGACCCTGTATATTTGCAAAGAAGAATGTTATCGGACTGGTGGTATTGTTGGTACTGGGGGGGGGGATTTTTTTTCCGGCATTAGTATCTGTATCTGTTGGTTTGGAGTGGAGGCCATCGACTGTGGTTCCACTCCAGGAATGACTGGATTTGGTGTACGATTTCTGCCATTTCCTGCCAGTTTTTTTTCCTTCCTGGCACTAAAAACCTCTCCCTCTTGAGTGGCTGTGGCTACCCAGGTTTTCCCATGGCCTGGATGTTTTGTATCTTTTTGTCCCCTTTAGATGGTATGCCTGGCAATTTAAGTTATAGCACAGTCTTTCCTGTACTGAAGAGGTACACATTTCAGGGTGAAAAAGCTTACAGGAAGGGAGTTTGCATTTTCCTGTTGTCATATGGGCATGGCATTTTCTAGGGTGGTCATAGTTGCATGTCCCATCTGTTTTTCCAGATTTCCCATGCCAGCAGATACCAAGTGCATAGTATGTGCACAGGCTTGGTTTCCGCTTGCCTTGGGTTTCTGTGACTGTATTCCCTGTTGGTGCATGTTTCCCTGTCTTACTTCTATCCTCCCTAGCACCAACAATGGAGCTCCCACCAGTTGTTTTTGGTAATTTATCCTCACTATTGCTATTGGAGTCCTCTTGTTTGCTATTTCCTGCGGTATTTCTAGTTTGCAATATTGGTTTTATCTTATCTTTGACTACACTTGTTTCCCTACTATGGCTCCTGTCCCCTATGAGGTCATTTATATGTATTCCTTCCTGCGTATAATTCCCGACTACCTGGACAAAATCTCCAGCTTCACCATTACTGTCTCCCAGGACAGTATCTCCAGCTTCACCATTTCTGTCTCCCAGGACAGCACCTCCAGCTTCACCATTACTGTCTCCCAGGACAGCACTATCAGCCCCACATTTACTGACTACCAGGACATCACCTCCAGCCTTACAGTTTGTGACTACATGGCCAGTATCAAGGGCAGTACCATTCAGCCCAGACTTTTTATGTTCCCATCTGATGTAGAAAGCTTCCAGGTTTTCTATGAAAGCAGCTTTGATGTTGTCCTCTTTTAATACCCTTGTGATTTTAGTCCACAGATTTTCCTCATTTGGGCATACCCAAAAACACTTCTCTGTTTTAATACTGCTTGTAGCTAGTTCTGGGATATCTGCACAAGGGGCGTGACACCAATTTCCACAAAAATGACAATTTATCCATGTGGAAGCCCGTTTGTTTGACTGACCACAGACTACACACAGCTTCATAATGATTTGAATGGTTGATTTACTGCAATTCTACTAGCAACCTCTTGAATATTATATTAATAACCTTAAATGAAGCTCTAGCTATTTGTATTTCTGTTTCTAACTCTTTTTGTATATTGGACAGCTTACCGTCACGTTCCTGATTTTTAATGTTTGTGTTTATAAGGGCGCCTACAACCCCATCCGTTTACAGTCTGCTTTATTGTCCAACGAAACTGTTTGAAACCAGTCCCGGGTTCGGACCAGTCAAGGGTTCGGACCAGTCAAGGGTTCGGACCAGTCGATCTGCTCTGATCAGTGGGTCACTTATTTAAAACATACTGGTCGGTGATTTGAGCTAACACATGAAGGATCTACTGGAAATTATCTACCCGAGTAATATGTGATTTGACTGATACAAAAGTATAACTTGCGTGTTGAAGAGCCGGTGATATCTGGCAGCTCCTACAATGACGAACGGTCGACCTCCTTGTTTATCAATCGCTGTATCTGGCTTTTCTATTTTTTTTTTTTTTTTTTTTTTTTTTGTTCCGTCTCCACCACAATAAATGCTATATTATCACTATAGTTGACTGGTGCAAATTTTGGAGGAAGGACGCTTTTTCTGTAGTAATAATTGCTTCTCGTTGTGTATATTGCGACCGCTGGTAACTACAGGTTATATGAAATTCACAGTAACGTCTCGTATTTCAAGAAAAAGAAACTAATGAAAGTCACTCCACTCCACTAAGTACCATTATAATACTGGTTAGTTGCTACTACAACACTGTATTCTGCTATTCACTGGTATCACTAGATTATATGCGAGTACACTAGCAAGCCAGGAAGATTATTAAAAACAGCTGACCTGTGGTAAGTTTCTGGCGACTTCTGGCACCTGCCTCTATAGGCTTATCACTTCATTTACAAATTCACCTGTTTTCAAATTACACTTTACCTTTATCATCAATATACTAGGGAGCCACTGTAGTATACACTATACACTATGTATACTCAATGTTATCAGGGAGACTTTCTTTCCTCTGACACGAAAAGTTCAATTATTATTATTTTTTTTTTTTTTCCACACGGGACACAGGCCTATGATTCCCCTCTGGCAGTAAACTCTGCTAGGTAGAGCACACTAATTCTCCTTTTTTGACTCAGTATATAATGTTTTCCGCCCAAGATTGGTTCCAGGCGCTAGAGGGATGTATCGTATAGGATTGATGACACAAATTAAAGTTCTAGCACGTAAGAGCGACCGTGAAAACACGAGATAACCCGGAGCACAACGAGGCACAAGGGTGACTATGGAACTGAACTTCTCCAGGCCGAGGGACTGACAACCTCAAATTCTACGACTACAAGGGTGATGGACTGATTACATCGTCTTCACATCTCTACTCTTCCTGCCTATTTTCTGTATTCGACTGAAGAAGCCTACTGTGTAGGCGAAACGTTTCGGAATAAAGTTGTCTAACTGTTGCATATGTGTCTTACCTAACAACCTGTCGGTATTGTATACCATTTTGATGTTCAAGGTAGGGATACCCAGGAAACCCATTCATTGTTGCTCAGTCCATATCATTTATGTCAGACGTGTGTAGATATCACATTTCAAATGTCTCAGTTTCCATGATCCTCATCCCCAGAGTGGAACGAAGCTGAGGATAAAGAGGAAGGATGGAAATGTGGAAACGACGAAGATGTGGAAAATAATTTCCCAATATTATGTTGTGTAAATAAACCTGATTAAAAGTGTATTTTTAAAAGAAGTATGTTATCGAAACTGGGAAACCCTGCGCCTGCGCAGAAGGACAGTCGCCATTGCTGTTTGAACTGGTCAACAGAAAGTTAGTGAAATTGGAAGAATTTTCGTGATCTAGAGGTAAAATTGGGTTGACACCTCTCAAATAGGAGGCGAAATTGTTGGATGTGCATTCCTACATAACTTGAGATATCAGGCGACTGGACAAGACAGCTCCAGGAACCTCAGATAAGTCTTGTGTTGCAACCTGGCCAGTGTTATTTTCATTTAGACAGTGAGGTTTTCTGAGTATGATACACCTTAATCTCCAGTCAAATTGATGAGTGATATTAAGATATTCTCTTTCTGTTATGTAAATATGTTTATATATAATCATTTATTATTTTTAATATACAGTCCACAAATTTATATATTTACCAGCATTCCTGGTGATGTATATTTCATTTATAATTAATAGGTCCAGAGCAACTTGCGGATATGACAGTGGTAGGTATTGAAGGGGGACATTTTTTGCGGCCTAGGTGTCCCAAATTCCTACTTGTCTAACTGATAAATAATAATTATCTTTATTCATTTACTGTTATGTACATAATGATACATTCAGATAAATGTAATTTTCCACATTTAATTTGCCCGTTGGTCCTTCTTGAACCGGAGGTAATTAGTGAAGTCATTAATTAGTTAATTTCTTAATAATTATATGTGAAATGACAGAAGGAGGTGGATGTTAAGTTCACAAATTTACTTAATGTGTAGTGGATTATAATTAAAAGTACCAAAGCTACTCAAGAAATAACTCCCGTACCCCTTGACACCAATCAAACCCAGCCCCTCCCACTCATATATTTGTCCAGTCTCTTCTTAAAGCTACCCAAGGTCCTAGCCTCTATCACCCCACTGGGAAGACTGTTCCACGCATCTACAACTCTGTTAGAAAACCAGTACTTACCTATGTCCTTTCTAAATCTAAATTTATCCAACTTAAATCCATTATTCCTGGTTCTTACCTGGTTCGACACCCTCAGTACTTTATTAATGTCTCCCTTGTTTATGCCCGTCATCCACTTATACACTTCAATGATATCTCCCCTCATTCTACGCCTCTCCAGAGAGTGGAGATTTAAGGCTTTAAGTCTATCTTCATACGGGAGGTTCCTTACACAGTAAATCATTTTAGTCATTCTTCTCTGTATGTTCTCTAATGAGTCTATGTCCATCCTGTAGTAAAGGGACCAAAACTGAGCAGCATAATCTAAATGAGGCCTCACTAGTGATGTATAGAGCTGTAAAATAACTTTTGGACTTCTGTTACTTATACTTCTTGAGATAAATCCAAGTAATCTGTTGGCCTTGTTGCGCACACTGAGGCACTGCTGTCTTGGCTTTAGATTTCTGCTTACCATGACTCCCAAGTCTTTTTCACATTCTGTATGACCAAGCTCTACTTCACCTAGATTATAGCTTCGAGGGTTATTTTCATTACCAAGGGCAAGTACCTTACACTTATCCACATTAAACTTCATCTGCCATTTCTCAGACCAAGACATTAATTTGTTCAAATCGTCCTGGAGTTCATTGATATCCTCCTCAGAGTGAATTATACGGCCTATCTTTGTATCATCAGCAAACTTACTCATGTCACTAGTAATCCCTTCATCAAGGTCATTAATGTAAATTATGAACAAGAGAGGGCCTAAAACTGATCCTTGTGGAACGCCACTAGTGACTAATCCCCATTCAGATTTCACTCCATTAATGGTAACTCTCTGCTTTCTATTGGTAAGCCATGCCTCAATCCATGCTAGAACTTTACCTCCTATACCATGAGCTGCCACTTTTCTTAAGAGTCTCTTGTGAGGTATTCTGTCGAAGGCTTTACTAAAATCCAAATAAACAATATCATATTCCTTATCACTGTCAACTGCCTCAAATGTTCTATTGAAGAACGTCAATAAGTTTGTCAGGCAGGAACGACCTCTCGTGAATCCATGCTGAGATTCATTTATCAAGTTATGCTCTTCAAGGTGACTTCTGATAATGTCAGCTATAATTGATTCTAATAACTTGCCCACTATAGATGTCAGGCTTATTGGACGGTAATTTGAAGGAGTGGACTTATCCCATGATTTGAATATAGGAACCACATTAGCCATCTTCCACATCTCTGGCACAACACTGGTAAGAATGGACGCATTGAATACACTCGTTAATGGCTGACTAAGCTCCATCTTGCATTCCTTAAGTACCCTTGAAAACAACTCATCGGGTCCCGGGGACTTATTTTGTTTCAGTTTGTCTATCTGTTTAATAACCATGTCCCTCGTGACAGTAATATTAGTTAACTTAAATTCATCAGGAACTAAATAATTGTTAATTACTGGAATCTCATTTACATCTTCCTGTGTAAAAACTGACAAAAAATAGTCATTAAATAAGGAACACATTTCCAGTTCATTATCCGTCAGCTGTCCATTCCCAGATTTCAGAGGTCCTACTTTTTCCTTCACCTTCGTCCTATACACTTGAAAGAACCCCTTTGGATTAGTCTTTGATTCATTAGCAACTCTAATTTCATAGTCACGTTTAGCCTTTCTAATCGCCTTTTTTACTTCTCTTTTATTAAGCTGAACATATTGGTCAGTAAGGTTTACCTCTCCTCTTCTGATGCGCCTATAAATTCCCCTTTTCTCCCCTAATAGATGCTTTAGCCTCCTGTTAACCCATTTGGGATCGTTATTATTAGACCTAATTTCTCTCTGGGGAATGTATATACTCTGGGCACTGTGTACATTATTAAGAAAACAATCATAAAAGCAGATCCCTTCATATTCATAAGTATGATTATCGTCAATAAAATCATTAGCTAGATAACCCCAATCAAGATTAGACAGATGTTCCGTAAGTCCATTATAATCGGCAGAACGAAAATCGGGGATTTTTACTGTATTATCATTATTCTTGCATTCCCAATTAATGCTAAAGGTGATGGATTTGTGATCACTTGCGCCAAGCTCTTCAGTGATCTCCAGATTATTCACGAGTGTTTCCTTATTTGACAAGACTAGGTCTAGCAAATTATTACCCCTGGTAGGTTCAGTTACACTCTGTTTCAGAAAACAGTCCTGAACTGTTTCCATGAAGTCACTGGACTCTAGATTACCTGTCAAAGAATTCCAGTCAATTTGGCTAAAGTTAAAGTCCCCTACTATGACTACGTTACTGTGTCCAGAAGCCCTAACAATTTCGTCCCAAAGAAGTCTCCCTCTATCGTGATCCAAGCCTGGAGGTCGGTATATTACACCTAGAATTAGTTTTTCTTGACCCTCCACGAACTCTACCCAAACAGACTCTGTTACTGCTCCATCTATTTTTATACCTTTTTTTATGCAACAATTAATATTTTCTCGAACATACAATGTAACTCCTCCCCCCTTCCCATTACATCTATCCACATTGAATAACTTAAATCTCTGAATATTTCACTCAGCAGTCATATCCCGACTCTTTAAATCATACCACGTTTCAGTTAATGCAATGATATCAAAGTTCCCAGCACATGCTACCAAACGTAGTTCATTAATTTTATTTCTTGCACTTCGACTGTTAGCATAAAATACCATCATATGTTTTTTCTTCTGCACATTTTTCCTATTCATATTTGTTTTTACACAATTTCTGAAATTATCATTACCCAGAGTTACTCCATGACAGTTACTATTAAGATTCTTAATATCAGAGCATAAGTCAATATATCCATACTCATTATTAATCATTTCAAAACCCATACCTCTAACTAATCCTAGTTTAAAGTCCTAACAACCAGCTCAACTGAGTTAGCAAGAAAACCCACACCTGCCCTGGATAAGTGAACCCCATCCCTGGCATACATGTCATTTCGGCCATAGAAGTTGTCCCAGTTGTCAATGAATGGTACTGCATTATCCTTACAGTGTTTATCCAGCCAACAATTAATACCAATTGCTCTGGACAACCATTCATTACCAACACCTCTTCTTGGCAAAATGCCACATATAACAGGGCGCCCCCCCTTCTTCCTAATCATGTCTATAGCTGTCCTGAACTTTCTAACTAAATCCTCACTTCTACGCTTGCCTACATCATTGCCTCCAGCACTGAGGCAAATAATAGGATTGATCCCATTACCGTTCATGATGTTGTCAAGCCGGCTAACAATGTCCTCCATCCCAGCCCCAGGAAAGCATACCCTTTGTCTCCTACTCCTGTCCTTCAAGCAGAATACCCTATCCATGTATCTAACCTGGCTATCCCCAACAACAACAATATTCTTACCTTCCTTCTTGTCGTTCGTCGTGACGATCCCAGTAGTAGACTCACATTCGTCGGGTAGCACCGAGAATGCGTTGGAGGTTTCCACGGGAGTTTCCACAGCAGTCTCTTTCTTCTTCATCGTTTCTGGCTTTCCATTCGTCTTCTTGATCGTCAACTTCGTCGTCCCCTGCTGTCCAGCCACTGACCACGATCCCTTCTTGACCTGAGGACTCGAAACAGGAGGACTACTACGAATCCTCTTGTTTTCCTCGGTCAATCGCCGTATCTCGATCTTCGCTGCCCTCAATTCTTCCTTAAGTTGCTGGTAAAGTTGCTCGATGGAGGGCATCTTGGTTCAGTCCAGGGAGCAAACAAGACACTTCTTGATAAATTAGACACATGTGCAACTCTTGGGTATCTTTATTGAGGAAACGTTTCGCCACACAGTGGCTTCATCAGTCCATACAAAGGAGAATCTTGAAGAATAGGAGGAGAATGAGGTAATCAGTCCCTCAACCTTGAGTCGATGTGGTCAGTCCATCAATCTTGAATAGAATACGGCATACGTGCTGAGAAGGAGCTTATAAACCGTTGGCAGGAGAGGTGCAGCAGTCAGAGGTAGTGTAACATTTGTTCAATGTTGAAGTAGGTCGTGCCCAAGAATTAGGCAAGCGAAGAATTCCCAAGTATTAAGATCCCAAGAAGATGCAGTGTCTGACATGTATGCCGTATTCTATTCAAGATTGATGGACTGACCACATCGACTCAAGGTTGAGGGACTGATTACCTCATTCTCCTCCTATTCTTCAAGATTCTCCTTTGTATGGACTGATGAAGCCACTGTGTGGCGAAACGTTTCCTCAATAAAGATACCCAAGAGTTGCACATGTGTCTAATTTATCAACATGTCGGTTCTCTGAACCATTCATCTACAAAGACACTTCTTCACAGAGTTAAGTACAGGTCACCACTCAAGAGCACACAAACAGGTCTTCACAGAGCTTGAAGACGATGTAATCAGTCCATCACCCTTAAAGTTTTGAGTTGGTCAGTCCCTCAGTCTGGAGAAGAGCATTGTTCCATAGTGTGAAACTGACCACCTCAAAACTTTAAGGGTGATGGACTGATTACATCGTCTTCAAGTCTCTTCTGCTTCTATCAACTTTTCTGTACTCGACTGAAGAAGCCTACTGTGTAGGCGAAACGTTTCGAAATAAAGATACCTAACTGTTGCATGTGTGTCTTGCCTAACAAGTTAAATGATGTAGAACTTACCCATACAGATTGCGAAAAGGACTTGGGGGTTATGGTGAGCAGCGTACGTAATAAGGCAAATAGATTACTGGGATTTATATCAAGAAGTGTAAGCAAGAAGTCCAGAGGTCATACTGCAGCTTTATAAATCATTAGTAAGGCCTCACCTAGATTATGCAGCTCAGTTCTGGTCTCCATATTACAGAATGGACATAAATTCGTTAGAAAACATTCAGCGTAGGATGACTAAATTAATACATAGCATTAGAAATCTTCCTTATGAAGAAAGATTGAAGACACTTAAGTTACATTCACTTGTTAAACGAAGAATGAGGGGAGACCTGATCGAAGTGTATAAGTGGAAGATAGGTATTAATAAAGGGGATATTAATAAGGTCTTGAGGATATCTCTCCAGGAGAGAACCCGCAGTAATGGATTTAAATTAGATAAGTTTAGATTTAGAAAGGACGTATTGGTTTGGAAATAGGGTAGTTGATGAGTGGAACAGTCTACCTAGTTGGGTGATTGAGCCTAGGACTTTGGGTAGTTTAAAATTTAGGTTAGATAAGTACATGAGTGGGAGTGGTTGGATTTGAGTGGGACTTGCACATCAGTGCTTATTTCTTGGGTAGCATAGAAAATTGGGTTGGGCAAATGTTTTGTTAGTGGGATGAATTGTAAAGGACTTGCCTAGTATGGGCCAACAGGCCTGCTGCAGTGTTCCTCCTTTCTTATGTTCTTATGTTCTTATATCCCATCTCCTTCCATACACGACCTCATTCCTACACTTTGTTTTATAAAAATGCCCAGATAAAGCTCGTATTCGCACTTCCCCCTCCACCTCCCTCATAGCCCACGATATATTAATATAATCCACTACCAAATACATGACCGCCCTTCTCACAATATCACCCACTCCCTTATAACCAAACTCAATGCTTTCAATACCCTTAACGTACCACTCCTCCAACCATATCCAAGACCCTTCGAAACCATAGACGTACCCTTGCGATACCTTCACAAAAATACACCACATGATGTGCAGTCTCCGCCTCCCCGCACAAAACAACATGTGGACTGCACAACGCTCATCTGATACAAACGTACTTTAGTGGGTAATATCCCACGTAAAAACCTATACATAGTTTCCCGCACCCTTGACTTTAAACGTAACTTGTGAAACGCACCCCAGATACCTGTCCAATTATATAAAGGAAAGACACTCTCCCCCTCAATCACCTCGTTACCCCTCACAGTCCTCCCCAACACTTTTCCCGGTATGCTAACCCTCAATAAAAATCTCAACATGCACATACACTCCTCCAATTCCCTACTCCCCCACCACTGCCGCACATCATCCATAACCTCACTCACCCTTACATCCCGATCACCACCCAACCGTATATAACTGTTTCACATGCATACTTTTCAGTCTACTACACAGTGGAATTAATCCTAATCCACCCCTCCCCAATGATGTTGTCACGACTGTCTACTTAAGCCAATGATAACCATATTCCCAAATAAAACGCATTACCTTCTATTGCACCAACCTCGCATCATTCTTCATCAACGGATAAACACTGCCACATGCCACAATTTAGGATAAATGATTGTATTTATAACTATGACCCTCTGATGGATCGTCAGCCCACTCGTAATATTCCCCCCAATCTCCTTAATACTCCTTGCACAACCCTTACGTAGTTAACCTCTCTAGCTTCTTGCGCTGCCCTTCTGTATAATACTCCACATACTTTTATTTGATCTACTACCTGCCAACCATATTTTTGTCCCAAGTTCCCTCCCACCCATGAACCAACCTCTAACAATTTAGACTTAACTGCATTAAGACGCATACCTGTTGCCCCACTAAGTATCTCAACTATTCGACCTACATTCCTTAATCCCTCCTCTCCCCCATCTAAAACCGTCGTATCGTCAACATACCCAACTATACCAGGAGCACCCCGCTGCCATACCCCCCCTTCATCTACCCCAACATTAATCATCCTATATAAAGGATCTTAGACATGCGATTTATTATTATTATTATTATTATTATAATCAAGGGGGAAGCGCTAAACCCGGAGGATTATACAGCGCCTGGGGGGGGATGTGGAAGGCATTCAGGCTTAATTCGGGGAACTGGAGCACAGATCTAATTTCCTAAATCAAGAGCCCCTCACCAACATCAAGGAACCTTCCTTGAGGGGTTAGACATGCGAATAGGATCTGAGACGTGGAGCATCCCTGTCTCAGTCCCCTACCCATACTGACTACTTTTCCCATACGTCCATTGATTTGCACCTGTAGTACTGCGCCTTTGTATAATGTTTCCGCCCATCGGACAATTTCCTCGCCTAAACACACACGCTTCATTATCATCCATAACGTCTCCTTAATCCTCCCATGTCCACTAATCATTGACCGCCCCGGCACACCCATTTGTCCCTTATCTATAACTGTCCCAATAACACTACGTAACTTCTTACTTAAAACCCTTGCAAACAATTTGTAATCAACGCACATTAAAGATAAACCTCTATAATACAGGATGCTATTCTGCACTTTCCCCTTCGGAATCAACGACCCCTGTTTGTTGCGTCATACCCATGCATCCCTTTACCTTCATTTCATTTAACAAACGCACACAGCATTCCTTCAAGACCTCCCTTCTTTTCCTCTTATAAAAACTATGGTTCCCCGGTATAGCACATTGCTCCCACCACAGTAATATATCACCTCCCAGCTTTCCTTTATTCCATTCATTTTTTCCACCATTCCGCAAAACTAAGTTTACCCTCCATATCCTCTAACAAGCTCACATTTAGTTTCCAATAACTCAAAAAACGTTTCGGCAACTCACCCCATCCCACGTCCACAACCACCCCTCTATGGTCCGAAAATACAACATTTACAGTTTCCACATTATTAACTTGTATCCCAGGAGATGCATAAATGCGGTCCAAGCGTACCGTTCTTTACATAAGTATGCTCCACCACCCACCCCTTCCCACTATCTACATCCACTAATCCGACTCCCCCTAATACATCCCGTAGGACTCCCAACACACACCCAGCTCCCCGCGGCTCCACATCCTTCCTACGTATCACACTATTCCAATCCCCTCCAAATAATGTATAAACTGGTAACCCCCTCATATGATAAATTAGTGTCCCTCAAACAAACTCCTCTTTAACAAGCCTATTGCTGTCCGCCGGTATTTACACACTCACAAAACACACTCGTACCCCACCCAATGTCCCATCCACCCTCACTACTCTCCCATCTCCCCTTTCTTCCCAGTGCAACAATTGAAAAGGGCTGGCCTCAGCTATTAATACCGCAGCACCTCCCTTAAGCTTCCCAGTACATCCAGCATAAACCTTGTACTCATCTATCAACAAATCCCTTCCGTACTTAAAATTATGCTCTTGTAAAAATATGACCTGTATTCCATGTCTCTTTAAAAAGTCACTAAAGATCCTGCACTTTACATCGGCCCTTAGGCCATTTACATTTAATGTTAGGTACTTAAAAATGCTATCGGGGGCTTAGCAATCGATCGATGTCCATACGGGTCCTTACGTTTTTGCACAGTATGCTTTTCACAATGCCCTTTCCTTGCCTCACCTTTCCCCTTCCCCTTACTCCCCCCCCCCCCCGATACTTGTTTTGGGACATCCACTGAGTGTTTCTTATCAGATCTTTGCGCAGGTGTCAGAGAATTATCACTGTCAAAAGCACCTGCCTCTCTCTTTCGTGATGCCTCAACTATGTTCATGCCCTCATCTGCACTTTCAACTTTATGCACTTCAACCACAGTCTCTCAAATCCTCTGTGGTTGCCCATCCCCACCACCCACATTGCACTCCTCATGAATTCCACCCGTATCTGCAGATGTCCCATCCGACACCATACGTAGTGTGCCGTCCCTATTCTGATCCTCCAAGAATCCCTGTATTACAGTGTCTATTGCAGCTGAAACTTCACTACCCAATTCCACTTGTCTCACCTCGTCCTCTATATGCATGGTCTCAATCACCTGAGAGACCTCCGGTAATGTTACACATTCCACCGGATTGTCCTCCACAATTTCACTCCATGCCCTGTGGGCCCGAGGATGCTCCCAAGTTGACTGGGTTGTCACCTCTCTCTCTCCTCCTCCACTTCTTTCCCTTCTCCATGTGTCTCAAGTGACGATCGTCGAAGACACATCGCAGCCATATGATCATACGCTCCACACAGTCTGCATGTTCTCTGCCCCGCATATGTGACATATACCTGAGTTCTAAAGTCAATGTCACATATGATGGTATAGTTTTGCGCAAGGACATCTTAAGGGTAAAGGATCCCTCACGCAGTCCAACATACATTCCCTCAGACCACCTTCCAACTGTTGCTTGATGCATAACACCAAACTCTTCGAAAGTTGCTTTTATGTCTTCCTCATCGGCCTCAAATGGGACATTACGTAACTTTACCCAAGTATAATACTTAGATACGTCCCTCCTACGTACTTCTAAACCAGGGTTAATCAGCATACACACATCCTGGTACTTTTCCACTATCTTCTCATATACAGCAGCCGTCACGAATTTCACAAAGATTCTTGTAACTCCATTCAAAGCCATTCCATACAAATCGTCATTGTTGATGCAGTAGGTATCTCTTAAGATGGCAGGCAGCATAACTGCGCCTTTCAACACCTCAATACACAGTGTTTATCCTCCTCCTGGTAGTCTGCGGCATCTTCCAAAATTAGCTCAGTGCTACCAACTGTAGCGAGTGCAGCAGCCAACGTCCGTCCTCCACCAACGATGTTTGACGAACGCAGGAGCAAAAGCGAGGCACAACCTCTCGGCCCGGAAGCGAAGACATCAATGAAATGTTATTACACTGGATGGGAAGTGATTATTATTATTATTATTATTATTATTATTATTATTATTATTATTATTATTATTATTATTATTGATTTGGCACAATGGCTGCCAGTTGGAGTATTTTTAAAGCAGTTTTAAAAAAATCTTGAAACAAAAGTTTTTTAAATGTGTTGAGAATTTTTAACTGAGTATAAACGTAAGGAAAAAACCTGCGAAAAAAGATTTTTTTTATGGAGTTTTTGTGTATCAAGGAGAGACTTGATTATTTTCAGAACGTTCTTGGCAAAAAATTTTTGTCTCAAGCTTTTTTTTCTCTATTGAAAACGTCTTATTGCACAAGCTTCGAACTTTTATCATGACTTACAAAATCGTAATGACATGATTGTAAACAAACAACTGTGCGAGGGGGATTGAACTCGCTAGCCGCGAGTTCAATCTTTTTTTCACGCTTTCATTACTGGTGTAACCTAGAGCTACATTTGTTGAAATATTTACTGGTGTTGGAGGCGTGTGAACACTGATACACAGGACAGTTGTAGATAGTGTGAGTCTGATAACTGGTGAAACCGCCACCTGAATTTGCATAAAATTTCAAGCCTCGTATATCCTCCTTCCAAGATGGTTGCTATTATTAACACATTGTCTTTGTGCCATTTTATCATTTCTGATCTCGAAAACATTGTTTTTTCTTTTGCGTTATTTGGCCTTGATGCTGGCGAGTAGCTCTTGACCCTAAGAAAAAAAATTTCTCAAATGATTTGGATCTCAATGTCTTCTATTTCACAGTTGCTATACAATCCCAATTAGTTTATCGCTGTTGTCTGACACATAGATGAAACACAACTTATCTTCAAACTGTGTAGGTGTAAGTGTTGTTCTCTGTGTAATAACTGAATAATATATTTAGAGGTCAGCCTTAAAAACGTAATACTTATGTATTGTCCTGGAAGGAAACATTACCTTGATGGTCGGTTGTATAAGTTTTAAAGTGACAATTTTATTAAAGATGGCTTCTCTGAATGCCTTTTTTGATCATAAATCCCAGTGTTGGGTTTAATTCTGATATTATAGTATAAATCTGAGTAATATACTTCAGTGTGACTGTGACTTGTCTGCCTTAAGCACCATTGCTTAAATAATTAACTTCCCTAAGGTTAAGTAAAATTAATTTTTCTTACTTAGGTCCATTTGCTTTTTTTTCGGGAATTTGGAAAATAATATAAAGGACGCTGCTTTTGTGATAATCTTTGAGTGTCGCTGCTGTTAACTTCAACTCTTATGCTGGTAACTTGACAATGTATCTTGTGAGTGATTCAGCTTTGTGTGTTGACGTATTTTAAGATATTGGTGTCTTTGAAGGTTTAAATTAGATTAGGTTGTCTATGGCCTGAATTACCTGTTTATTGAAGATATTCAGGATGTACATGTTTATAGAGGAGCCACAGATATATCAGATCACTTTCTAGTTGTAGCTACACTGAGAGTAAAAGGTAGATGGGATACAAGGAGAATAGAAGCATCAGGGAAGAGAGAGGTGAAGGTTTATAAACTAAAAGAGGAGGCAGTTAGGGTAAGATATAAACAGCTATTGGAGGATAGATGGGCTAATGAGAGCATAGGCAATGGGGTCGAAGAGGTATGGGGTAGGTTTAAAAATGTAGTGTTAGAGTGTTCAGCAGAAGTTTGTGGTTACAGGAAAGTGGGTGCAGGAGGGAAGAGGAGCGATTGGTGGAATGATGATGTAAAGAGAGTAGTAAGGGAGAAAAAGTTAGCATATGAGAAGTTTTTACAAAGTAGAAGTGATGCAAGGAGGGAAGAGTATATGGAGAAAAAGAGAGAGGTTAAGAGAGTGGTGAAGCAATGTAAAAAGAGAGCAAATGAGAGAGTGGGTGAGATGTTATCAACAAATTTTGTTGAAAATAAGAAAAAGTTTTGGAGTGAGATTAACAAGTTAAGAAAGCCTAGAGAACAAATGGATTTGTCAGTTAAAAATAGGAGAGGAGAGTTATTAAATGGAGAGTTAGAGGTATTGGGAAGATGGAGGGAATATTTTGAGGAATTGTTAAATGTTGATGAAGATAGGGAAGCTGTGATTTCGTGTATAGGGCAAGGAGGAATAACATCTTGTAGGAGTGAGGAAGAGCCAGTTGTGAGTGTGGGGGAAGTTCGTGAGGCAGTAGGTAAAATGAAAGGGGGTAAGGCAGCCGGGATTGATGGGATAAAGATAGAAATGTTAAAAGCAGGTGGGGATATAGTTTTGGAGTGGTTGGTGCAATTATTTAATAAATGTATGGAAGAGGGTAAGGTACCTAGTGATTGGCAGAGAGCATGCATAGTTCCTTTGTATAAAGGCAAAGGGGATAAAAGAGAGTGCAAAAATTATAGGGGGATAAGTCTGTTGAGTGTACCTGGTAAAGTGTATGGTAGAGTTATAATTGAAAGAATTAAGAGTAAGACGGAGAATAGGATAGCAGATGAACAAGGAGGCTTTAGGAAAGGTAGGGGGTGTGTGGACCAGGTGTTTACAGTGAAACATATAAGTGAACAGTATTTAGATAAGGCTAAAGAGGTCTTTGTGGCATTTATGGATTTGGAAAAGGCGTATGACAGGGTGGATAGGGGGGCAATGTGGCAGATGTTGCAAGTGTATGGTGTAGGAGGTAGGTTACTGAAAGCAGTGAAGAGTTTTTACGAGGATAGTGAGGCTCAAGTTAGAGTATGTAGGAAAGAGGGAAATTTTTTCCCAGTAAAAGTAGGCCTTAGACAAGGATGTGTGATGTCACCGTGGTTGTTTAATATATTTATAGATGGGGTTGTAAGAGAAGTAAATGCGAGGGTCTTGGCAAGAGGCGTGGAGTTAAAAGATAAAGAATCACACACAAAGTGGGAGTTGTCACAGCTGCTCTTTGCTGATGACACTGTGCTTTTGGGAGATTCTGAAGAGAAGCTGCAGAGATTGGTGGATGAATTTGGTAGGGTGTGCAAAAGAAGAAAATTAAAGGTGATGAGGATAACAAAAAGATTAGGTGATGAAAGATTGAATATCAGATTGGAGGGAGAGAGTATGGAGGAGGTGAACGTATTCAGATATTTGGGAGTGGACGTGTCAGCGGATGGGTCTATGAAAGATGAGGTGAATCATAGAATTGATGAGGGAAAAAGAGTGAGTGGTGCACTTAGGAGTCTGTGGAGACAAAGAACTTTGTCCTTAGAGGCAAAGAGGGGAATGTATGAGAGTATAGTTTTACCAACGCTCTTATATGGGTGTGAAGCGTGGGTGATGAATGTTGCAGCGAGGAGAAGGCTGGAGGCAGTGGAGATGTCATGTCTGAGGGCAATGTGTGGTGTGAATATAATGCAGAGAATTCGTAGTTTGGAAGTTAGGAGGAGGTGCGGGATTACCAAAACTGTTATCCAGAGGGCTGAGGAAGGGTTGTTGAGGTGGTTCGGACATGTAGAGAGAATGGAGCGAAACAGAATGACTTCAAGAGTGTATCAGTCTGTAGTGGAAGGAAGGCGGGGTAGGGGTCGGCCTAGGAAGGGTTGGAGGGAGGGGGTAAAGGTGGTTTTGTGTGCGAGGGGCTTGGACTTCCAGCAGGCATGCGTGAGCGTGTTTGATAGGAGTGAATGGAGACAAATGGTTTTTAATACTTGACGTGCTGTTGGAGTGTGAGCAAAGTAACATTTATGAAGGGATTCAGGGAAACCGGCAGGCCGGACTTGAGTCCTGGAGATGGGAAGTACAGTGCCTGCACTCTGAAGGAGGGGTGTTAATGTTGCAGTTTGGAAACTGTAGTGTAAAGCACCTTTCTGGCAAGACAGTGATGGAGTGAATGATGGTGAAAGTTTTTCTTTTTCGGGCCACCCTGCCTTGGTGGGAATCGGCCAGTGTGATAATAAAAAAAAATAATAAAATTCGGATATTACAATCTGATGATTTGTAAATGTTAATTCTTAGTCACTTGAAATCTACAGCGTTAATATTTAACTGAATTACAGACCTGTGCAACACTCAGCACTATTCCAATTGTTTGCAATGATGCACACCAGACAGGACGTTTTGCAATTGCGGGATAAATTTCTCGGATCGCTGAACTGCCGCAATACATCCAGTTTATTATGTATTCATGTTAATATGGTCTATACATCCATATTTGTATTTCACAAAAATAAATTTCCTTAGTGAAACACAGAACATAAATATACAGGTGCCCTTAATTTTTTTGAATACTGAGTCAATATGTACTTTACACCCGGCTGTTTCGTTATTTAAAATTTTCAGCATTACGTGCAAAGTGCAGTGGGTATATATATATATATATATATATATATATATATATATATATATATATATATATATATATATATATATATATATATATATATACAATAAGATCACAGTAAACAGGTGATTTCGGAATATGCAAAACAACCACTCTGAAAAAATAGAGAAATTCCAAGCGCATTCGTGACTACTCACATTATCAAGGAACTATGAAAGTAAAGCATACAAGGAAGCTATATAAGGGGTCAGGCCAGCACCTCACTATCAGATCCCACAACGGTTAAACACCTGACACGCGCCGACCCAACTTGGATAGGTCCTTTGCACAACTCGCCCCACAAACTATTCTACCCAAGAAAATTTAAAAATTATTTGTCCAGTGTATTATTAAAATCTTCCCAAATTCTATTAATTATAAATGGATCTAATTTATATAAACAAAAGGAAATATTCATATTATTGTCAAAACTGCTTTTTATGAAACAAGATTCAATTATATTCCTGTCGACCATGGACTTGCTTGATACTACTTTCTCAACTTTTTGAAAATCAATTGGATGGTTAAAATCTCTTACATGAATAAATAGAGCATTGGAATCTTGTCCAGTTCTAATGCTATATTTATGTTGTTTTAATCTTAGTTCGAGATTTTTACCAGTTTGACCGTAATAAACTTTATCGCAAATTTTACAAGGAATCTTATAGACACATCCATCAGCATTTTGGGGGGAATTCTTTATCAAAAGTTTTTTTTTATTACTGTATCAAGATTTTTGAATACAACTTTAATATTAAAAGTCTTAAGAAGAGAAGGCATATCAACCAAGTTTTCATGGTAAGGGAGAACCAACATATTTTTAGTTGAATAAGGCTGGTTGTCCCTTTTTGGATTGTAAAAAGTATTTCTAGCAACTTTAAAATATTTATCAATTACATTTCTTGGGTATTTTAAATCATTACCTATTTCATGAATTTTGGATATTTCCTCATCTATGAACCCAGGACTACAAATTCGTAAAGCTCTCAGAAACATTGATGAGAAAACAGACAGTTTGACTCTATCTTGATGCGAGGAATAATAGTGGACATAGGAACAGTTATTTGTAGGTTTTCTGTAAATTTTAAATTTGAATTCATTATTACCCTTAATAATTAAAACATCTAGAAAAGGCAATGAGTTATTTTCTTCAAACTCAACAGTAAAGTTTATAGAATGGGCTAAGCTATTTAATTTTCCAAGGAAATGGTGTATATCTACATTTTTGGGCATAAGACACAAAATATCATCAACATATCTGAACCATTTAGCTCTATTAGGGAGGATTGTGTTAAGTAACCTTGTTTCAAAAAAATCCATGTATAGGTTACTAAGAACAGGTGAAAGAGGATTTCCCATTGCCATACCAAACTTCTGAGTGTAAAATTTATCATTAAATACAAATTTTGCATCAACAATGCAAAGTTTAATAAGTTTAATGATAGTAGGAATCAGGGAATCCAGTCAGACCAATTATTAGCTCCATAGGGTCAGTTTCATATAAATTATCCAAATGGCTTGTTGATATTTTGAGCCCTATTGTTGGCAAAATTTCTAACTTTAGTGTTAAAAACAACAGACTTGGTTGATAAATTAAGCTCCTTGACTGACTTAAATGATTTTAAAATGGTTAGTTTTGATGTTACTTCCTTGTTTACGAAAGTTCCTGTTGATGATTTATTAAGTTTCTTATCTGAAGAACTCGTTAACTATGATTTACCATTGCCAGTTCCTATCATTAAACATATTAAACTTTGCATTGTTGATGCAAAATTTGTATTTAATGATAAATTTTATACTCAGAACTTTGGTATGGCAATGGAAAATCCTCTTTCACCTGTTCTTAGCAACCTATACATGGAATTTTTTGAAACAAGGTTAGTTAACACAATCCTCCCTAATAGAGCTAAATGGTTCAGATATGTTGATGATATTTTGTGTCTTATGCCCAAAAATGTAGATATACACCATTTCCTTGGAAAATTAAATAGCTTAGCCCATTCTATAAACTTTACTGTTGAGTTTGAAGAAAATAACTCATTGCCTTTTCTAGATGTTTTAATTATTAAGGGTAATAATGAATTCAAATTTAAAATTTACAGAAAACCTACAAATAACTGTTCCTATGTCCACTATTATTCCTCGCATCAAGATAGTCAAACTGTCTGTTTTGTCATCAATGTTTCTGAGAGCTTTACGAATTTGTAGTCCTGAGTTCATAGATGAGGAAATATCCAAAATTTATGAAATAGGTAATGATTTAAAATACCCAAGAAATGTAATTGATAAATATTTTAAAGTTGCTAGAAATACTTTTTACAATCCAAAAAGGGACAACCAGCCATATTCAACTAAAAATATGTTGGTTCTCCCTTACCATGAAAACTTGGTTGATATGCCTTCTCTTCTTAAGACTTTTAATATTAAAGTTGTATACAAAAATCTTGATACAGTAATAAAAAAAACTTTTGATAAAGAATTCCCCACAAAATGCTGATGGATGTGTCTATAAGATTCCTTGTAAAATTTGCGATAAAGTTTATTACGGTCAAACTGGTAAAAATCTCGAACTAAGATTAATAGATGAATGGTTCAGAGAACCGACATGTTGATAAATTAGACACATGTGCAACTCTTGGGTATCTTTATTGAGGAAACGTTTCGCCACACAGTGGCTTCATCAGTCCATACAAAGGAGAATCTTGAAGAACAGGAGGAGAATGAGGTAATCAGTCCCTCAACCTTGAGTCGATGTGGTCAGTCCATCAATCTTGAATAGAATACGGCATACGTGCTGAGAAGGAGCTTATAAACCGTTAGCAGGAGAGGTGCAGAAGTCATAGGTCGCGTAACATTTGTTCAATGTTGAAGTAGGTCGTGCCCAAGAATTAGGCAAGCGAAGAATTCCCAAGTATTAAGATCCCAAGAAGTTGCAGTGTCTGACAGGTTTGTAGATGAATGGTTCAGAGAACCGACATGTTGATAAATTAGACACATGTGCAACTCTTGGGTATCTTTATTGAGGAAACGTTTCGCCACACAGTGGCTTCATCAGTCCATACAAAGGAGAATTGATGGACTGACCACATCGACTCAAGGTTGAGGGACTGATTACCTCATTCTCCTCCTGTTCTTCAAGATTCTCCTTTGTATGGACTGATGAAGCCACTGTGTGGCGAAACGTTTCCTCAATAAAGATACCCAAGAGTTGCACATGTGTCTAATTTATCAACTAAGATTAAAACAACAAATATAGCATTAGAACTGGACAAGATTCCAATGCTCTATTTATTCATGTAAGAGATTTTAACCATCCAATTGATTTTCAAAAAGTTGAGAAAGTAGTATCAAGCAAGTCCATGGTCGACAGGAATATAATTGAATCTTGTTTCATAAAAAGCAGTTTTGACAATAATATGAATATTTCCTTTGGTTTATATAAATTAGATCCATTTATAATTAATAGAATTTGGGAAGAATTTAATAATACACTGGACAAATAATTTTTAAAATTTCTTGGGTAGAATAGTTTGTGGGGTGAGTTGTGCAAAGGACCTATCCAAGTTGGGTCGGCGCGTGTCAGGTGTTTAACCGTTGTGGGATCTGATAGTGAGGTGCTGGCCTGACCCCTTATATAGCTTCCTTGGATGCTTTACTTTCATAGTTCCTTGATAATGTGAGTAGTCACGAAAGCGCTTGGAATTTCTCTATTCTTTCAGAGTGGTTGTTTTGCATATATATATATATATGTATATATATATATATATATATATATATATATATATATATATATATATATATATATATATATATATATATATATATATATATATATATATATAATATAGGGAGGTACCACCTCTAGAACTGTCCTGGGGACCCTCATTCTCAGAGAAAAGAATAAACTTGCTTTAGGGAAAACTCAAGGTTCTCTCTGAAGCTGTTTGAGAATTTTCTTCTACCACCCTTTATATTTAATATATATTTTATTTAAAGACAAAATACATTGACAAAATATTCACAAAAATACAATAGAAAGTATAAGAAAATAGATAACTCAGAGCTACATCTCGAATACTTCGTCCAGCTTCCCGGCGGTGGGTCGCGTGCCCAGAATGCTGCAGGCATTTCCTCTCTGGATCTCAACGCTGGATCTCTGTTTACGGGAAAAGACTGACCAATACATAAATAACTCGCAATTAGGAGACAAACTTAAGACGAGGTTTCGGTCCGACTTAGGACCTTTAGCAAGTCACGTAGAGTAAAGAGAATGATGATTCCCTGAGCCTGGAGTCGATATAATCACTAAGCTCTTCGCACATATGCTGCATTCTTATCATAATTAATGGATTGATTACATCAACTTCAGGCGGAGGGACTGATTATCTCAAACTCCTATCGTTCTTCAAACTGTCGTCTTTGTTTTGGAGTCAGTGAGTGGCAAAAAGTTTCGACAATAAAGATATGCAAGTGTTGCACATGTCTAATTTATCAAGTGAAGTACTGTTTACAGCGCTATGACAGTGGCAGCCTGTCACAATACAGCGCTACACTCGTATTAGGCTCTACTCTCTTAATCGACTCCATTGTAGACACCACCGGAGTTCGGGCCGGAGCCGGAGCAGATGATATATTCGCCAGGAACGAAGTCCAGACGCAGGTATGTGCCAGATGGTGACCTGTTACTGTCTCCCGAAGGAATGCCGGAGTTTGTCACGTGGAGTACCATTTTGCAGCTCTGTTTCGGGAGCAGTCCTTTGAAAAGGACACGGTGAGTCGTCTTCAGCCTAAGACAAGAGAGTTTACGTAAGACCCGTGGGGGTGAGCCTGTGAGACTTGACATGCGAAGAATATCGCTGGAGAGGAGTGTATACAGACGTAGAGAAAGTGCCATGGATTAACTCAGGAGCTAAGCGCTCGTGGGGCGAACTGGAGAAACGGGAGGCGAAGTCTGAGAACGAGAATGCATCATTTTACGTTGGGTTAGCTTGGTCGCAGGAGGGGAGACAGGTGGGAACAACAGAGGCAGCTCAGTTGTAGGTGTTATTTAGCGTGGAGAATTTGTGGAAGAGCGGTTCTCAAATTTCTTGAAGTTGGTTCTGGTGGTACAGTTTTGTTTCATTACCAAAAGTAAAACTGAGTGGTTTGATGAACTCCAGAAACTTGAGTAAGAGTGAAATAGCGTGGAATCTCAAAAGCAAACTTAACCTAGTACAGAAACCTTAGTACAGTTCTGGGCAGGTCATGGTGTCCTCATTCGGAGGAGATGTGTAGAAAGTCAGATTGTTCCAAGTAGGTGAACTGGTGCAGCAGTCATCAACATCTTTCTCCTTTTCTTCAGAAGAGGATTCAGAGGAAGAGTCTACGATGGTGCTGACAGGAGACTGTGGGACGGCAGTAGTGGAATCAACCTACCTGGAGTCTACCTGGAGGGCATTCCGGGGAACAACGCCCCCGCGGCCCGGTCCACGACCAGGCCTCCAGGTGGATCAGGGCCTGATCAATGAGGCTGTTACTGCTGGGAGGCTGTTGAACAATCTTGGGCCCCGGACACTTATTGCGTTTTCACTGGGGGTATGTTGCATCGCCTGCCAAGTCTTTTAATATTCTCTGTGCATATTAAGGACCAGTCCCTCCAGAATCTTCCAGGTGTAGATTATGATATCTCTCTCTCTCCTGAGCTCTAGTGAGTACAAATCAAGTGCTTCCAGGCTCTCCCAGTAATTAGGGTGTTTGATGGACCTTATACGTGCAGTAAAGGTTCTCTGTACATTCTCTAGTTCTACAATTTCGTCTGCCTTGAATGGGAATGTCAATGTACAACAGTATTCCAGCCTAGAGAGAATAAGTGATTTAAAAAGGATCATCATTTGCTTAGCATCTCTTGTCTTGAATGTTCTCATTATCCATCCTATTAGTTTCCTAGCAGATGTGATGGCATTGTTGTGGTTCTTGAAAGTGAGGTCTTCCGACATTACCACACCCAGGTCCTTCACATTACTTTTCCACTCTATTGTGTAATTGGAGTTTGTAGTATACTCAGTCCTAGCTATTATTTCCTCCAGTTTATCATACGGAGTAGTTGGAATTTGTCTTCATTGAACATCATATTGTTCTCTGTTGCCCATCGGAAAACTTGGTTTATATCTTCTTGGAGTTTTGCCGTGTCCTCAATGGATGACACTCTCATGTAGATCCTAGTATCGTCAGCAAAAAATGATACAGTGCTGTGGTTTACATCACTGTCTATGTCTGATATGAGAATAAGGAACAGGATCGGTGCGAGTACTGTGCCTTGTGGGACAGAGCTCTTCACTATGGCAGCATCTGATTTAACTCTGTTTACCACAACTCTCTGTGTGCGATTGGTTAAAAAGTTGAAGATCCATCTGCCTACTTTGCCGGTTATCCCTTTAGCACGCATTTTGTGTGCTATTACACCATGGTCGCACTTGTCAAAGGCTTTTGCAATGTCTGTGTATACTACATCTGCATTCTGTTTGTTATCCAGTGCATCTAGGACCATATCATAGTGGTCTAGCAGTTGCGAAAGGCAGGAGTGACTTGCTCTAAAACCATGCTGCACTGGGTTGTGCAATTTTTGGGAGTCCAGGTGGTTTGCTCTCCTGCTTCTTAGAACTTTTTCAAAGATTTTCATGATGTGGGATGTTAAAGCTATTGGTCTATAGTTCTTAGCTACTGCTTTGCTGCCACCTTTATGGAGTGGGACTATATCTGTTGTTTTTAGCTACTGTGGAATCTCGCCTGTGTCTAAGCTCCTTCTCCATAGGGTTTCTTGCAGTTTTTAATGAACACCGAGTTCCACGAGTCTGGGCCTGGGGCTGAGTGCATGGGCATGTCGTCGATGGCTTTCTCAAAGTCTAGTGGAGTTAGGGTTATGTCATAAATCTGGCCTACATTGGCAGGGTTTTGAGGCTCATTCATGAAAAAATTGTTTGGATTGTCTATCTTAAACTGGTTAGTGGCTCGCTGAACACTGAGTCATACTGCGATGTCAGTATCTCGCTTATTTCTTTGTTGTCGTCTGTGCAGAATCCGTCTTGTCTGAGCAGGGGCCCTATACTAGAAGTAGTTTTTGACTTGTTTTAGGCATATGAAAAGAAATATTTCGAATTTCTTTCAATTTCAATAATCGCTTTTAGCTCCTCTCGTCTTTCCTGGATCCTGTATGAGTCTTTTAACTTTAGCTCAATATTTTCCACTTTCCTGGTTAGCATTTCCTTCCGTGTATCAGATAATGTGGCATTCTTGAGGAGCTCAATGATTCTTCGTCTTCTCCTGTAGAGGGAGCGTCTCTCTCTCCAGTTTACTTCTTCTTTTCTTTTGTCTTATAGGAATATACCTTGAACATACTTCAGCTACCAGGAGGGTGATCTTTTCGAGGCATTGGTTAGGGTCCATGTAATTTAAGACATCCTCCCAGCATGTTTCATTTAGGGCATAGTTTACCTGATCTCAGATGATGTTCTTGTTGTTGAAGTTGAATTTGGTAAAGGTACCCTCATAGCTATATGCATCTTGCCGATCAGGACTCCTGTGCATTCAAGTTTGGACTTCGATTAGATTGTGATCAGAATTTGTTGTTTTTGATATTGTTATATTCCTTACCAGGTCCTCATTATTTGTGAAAATAAGGTCCAGTGTGTTCTCCAGAGAGGTGCATTGATGTGTCATCAGGCTGGGAGACGTGAGAGGCGGTGGTTGAGGCAAAATAATCAGCGTTTACGGCGGTGGAGATAGTTGTAGAAGTTTCAGGAATAGTTGTTTGGGCAGAAGGAGACAGGTCTGCAGGTGCATTGAAGTTCATACCGTTTGGAAGAATCTTGAGGATGTCGGCTGAAGGTATGGAGTGAGGGAAATTGAAGGCATGCACATTATTCAGGCAGAAAAGTTCGTATATTGTGGTGGTGAAAGTGCCAGGGTTTGCTGCTTTAGCAAGGTGTGATTACACCATGCGGTACAGGACGTTGGAGGGAGCACCGTCAAAGAATGTAAAGAGGGAGTTGCTGGGCGAAGGTGTCTGTAGAATGGCGTGTAGAATCTTGGTAGTGTCGGCTTGTAGTTTGATTATTGCAGCGTATGTCGGTGAATTGGAGGTGTTCCTCAGATCTTTAGTTTTCTCCGATATTATTTCTTTTCTGAGTGGGCACTTAGCTGCAAGTTAAGACATGTTGGAGCCGTAGTGATGGTGCAGGAACTGAATTCGTGTCTATCATTCCTACATTAAGAACGGAACTAATTATCCTTGATTCGGCAGTTCTTGGTAATGTGATTATAGGAGTAACAGGTCCAGCAATGGGAGACGTGTGAAGTGTTCTGGTTCTATATGGCTTGGGTGGATGTGATAATACAAGATGGTAAGTCCTTCAGACAGAGCTTGGGCAGCCATGGAGATGTCTGAGAAAATGATCTTTATTATTGATGAGGCATTAGGGATCTTGATGTCTACAGGGCCCCAAATGTCTTCAGTGCTTCAGTGGAGAGAGACGTGACGATCTTGTCAAGCCTTTTCACAAAGGTAGATCGTTTCGCCTTCAAGAATGGAGACGGGGATATGGTGAATTGTGTTTGTAGTCTTGATTGAAGTCATCTTTGTGTTTTGATGTTTCAGTGTCGTCTGTGCAGACAACAATGACGGAGTTCCTCAGAAAGTGAAAGTCCTAACGGTGGTACCTAAAGCTAGCTTCGAGGAGTCATTGATTACTCCATTCACAGGCTTGATTTTCACACAATTCGACAGCACTGAGTAAAGAAGTGGCGCTAGTAGAACATAAATTCCCCTCCCCAGCGGGGATCGAAGGAAGACTTCTGAGTGCAGAGCGACTGTGTCTTGCCAGTAGCAAGGTCAGCAATGGTGTAGCAGTTAGCTACAATTGTCGTAGACGCCGTCTAGCTGGAGCACTGAATGTCTTATTTCAAGTAGTGCCTTTGGTCCAGTGTCTACGATAGTGAGTCATCTCCAACACCGCAGACTCGTCTACTACCTTTCCCACTCACACAGAGCTCGTAGGGAGTAGCAAAGGTGCTGGAGCAGGAGTCAGGGTTAAAGCTCTGGTATATCAGGGCCGGTGTTCTCGCTGGCATAAGGCTGTGAGCTCCCAAAGTTCTGATTCATGAGAGATTCCTGGCACAAGTGGCCGCAGCCCGAGTGGCAAAGGAGACTCACAGAATGTCTGAGGCGAAAATTAAGGGGGGCGGGGGAGTGGGTAGAATATATGCAAGAGTGTGCGGGGGAATTTAGTGATAGAGAGAGGATGAAAGTGTTGGTGTGCAGTGTGTTGTATTAGCGAAGAAACAGTAGCAGTAATAATGGAGGTAGTCTATAAAAACATAGGAGTACTGCAGGAGAGCTGCTGTGGGACAAACAGTATTGCAGCAGAGCTGCTGTGGCACAAACAGTACTGCAGGAGAGCTGCTGTGGCACAAACAGTACTGCAGGAGAGCTGCTGTGGCACAAACAGTACTGCAGGAGAGCTGCTGTGGCACAAACAGTACTGCAGGAGAGCTGCTGTGGCACAAAAAGTACTGCAGGAGAGCTGCTGTGGCAAACAGTACTGCAGGAGAGCTGCTGTGGCACAAACAGTACTGCAGGAGAGCTGCTGTGGCACAAACAGTACTGCAGGAGAGCTGCTGTGGCACAAACAGTACTGCAGGAGAGCTGCTGTGGCACAAACAGTACTGCAGGAGAGCTGCTGTGGCACAAACAGTACTGCAGGAGAGCTGCTGTGGCACAAACAGTACTGCAGGAGAGCTGCTGTGGCACAAACAGTACTGCAGGAGAGCTGCTGTGGCACAAACAGTACTGCAGGAGAGCTGCTGTGGCACAAACAGTACTGCAGGAGAGCTGCTGTGGCACAAACAGTACTGCAGGAGAGCTGCTGTGGCACAAACAGTACTGCAGGAGAGCTGCTGTGGCACAAAAAGTACTGCAGGAGAGCTGCTGTGGCACAAACAGTACTGCAGGAGAGCTGCTGTGGCACAAACAGTACTGCAGGAGAGCTGCTGTGGCACAAAAAGTACTGCAGCAGAGCTGCTACGGCACAAACAGTACTGCAGCAGAGCTGCTGTGGCACAAACAGTACTGCAGGAGAGCTGCTGTGGCACAAACAGTACTGCAGGAGAGCTGCTGTGGCACAAACAGTACTGCAGGAGAGCTGCTGTGGCACAAACAGTACTGCAGGAGAGCTGCTGTGGCACAAACAGTACTGCAGAAGAGCTGCTGTGGCACAAACAGTACTGCAGCAGAGCTGCTGTGGCACAAACAGTACTGCAGCAGAGCTGCTGTGGCACAAACAGTACTGCAGCAGAGCTGCTGTGGCACAAACAGTACTGCAGCAGAGCTGCTGTGGCACAAACAGTACTGCAGCAGAGCTGCTGTGGCACAAACAGTACTGCAGCAGAGCTGCTGTGGCACAAACAGTACTGCAGGAGAGCTGCTGTGGCACAAACAGTACTGCAGGAGAGCTGCTGTGGCACAAACAGTACTGCAGGAGAGCTGCTGTGGCACAAACAGTACTGCAGGAGAGCTGCTGTGGCACAAACAGTACTGCAGGAGAGCTGCTGTGGCACAAACAGTACTGCAGGAGAGCTGCTGTGGCACAAACAGTACTGCAGGAGAGCTGCTGTGGCACAAACAGTACTGCAGCAGAGCTGCTGTGGCACAAACAGTACTGCAGGAGAGCTGCTGTGGCACAAACAGTACTGCAGGAGAGCTGCTGTGGCACAAACAGTACTGCAGGAGAGCTGCTGTGGCACAAACAGTACTGCAGGAGAGCTGCTGTGGCACAAACAGTACTGCAGGAGAGCTGCTGTGGCACAAACAGTACTGCAGCAGAGCTGCTGTGGCACAAACAGTACTGCAGGAGAGCTGCTGTGGCACAAACAGTACTGCAGGAGAGCTGCTGTGGCACAAACAGTACTGCAGGAGAGCTGCTGTGGCACAAACAGTACTGCAGGAGAGCTGCTGTGGCACAAACAGTACTGCAGGAGAGCTGCTGTGGCACAAACAGTACTGCAGGAGAGCTGCTGTGGCACAAACAGTACTGCAGGAGAGCTGCTGTGGCACAAACAGTTCTGCAGGAGAGCTGCTGTGGCACAAACAGTACTGCAGGAGAGCTGCTGTGGCACAAACAGTACTGCAGGAGAGCTGCTGTGGCACAAACAGTACTGCAAGAGAGCTGCTGTGGCACAAACAGTACTGCAGCAGAGCTGCTGTGGCACAAACAGTACTGCAGCAGAGCTGCTGTGGCACAAACAGTACTGCAGCAGAGCTACTGTGGCACAAACAGTACTGCAGGAGAGCTGCTGTGGCACAAACAGTACTGCAGGAGAGCTGCTGTGGCACAAACAGTACTGCAGGAGAGCTGCTGTGGCACAAACAGTACTGCAGGAGAGCTGCTGTGGCACAAACAGTACTGCAGGAGAGCTGCTGTGGCACAAACAGTACTGCAGGAGAGCTGCTGTGGCACAAACAGTACTGCAGGAGAGCTGCTGTGGCACAAACAGTACTGCAGGAGAGCTGCTGTGGCACAAACAGTACTGCAAGGAGAGCTGCTGTGGCACAAACAGTACTGCAGGAGAGCTGCTGTGGCACAAACAGTACTGCAGGAGAGCTGCTGTGGCACAAACAGTACTGCAGGAGAGCTGCTGTGGCACAAACAGTACTGCAGGAGAGCTGCTGTGGCACAAACAGTACTGCAGGAGAGCTGCTGTGAGACAAACAGGACGGAAACCATCTAAGCAGAAGATAGGAAAGGTAATGATAATATAGGAATAATGAAACGATAAGGAAAACAGGAGACGAAGGTCAGGTCAAGCCACGAGTGTATGACGTTCAGAGCACTTGACAATGTAATGAGACAGGAAGGCATCTGTAGAGTGAAAGTCTGCATTATGTATAAGGGATGTTTCAACAAGAGCTGTTAGAAAGTCACTCGTGATTAAACATGAAACGTTTAACTATGAGTGACGAAACTATACTTTTAATAAATGTCATTGACTGTACGCAAGTGTTATTTTTTCACACATGGTAGATATCAGCATTGCTAGTGCCTTGCCGACACTAGTAATGCTCTTTTCTGCTATATTAGTCATTTTTGTCATTCTATTAACAGGTCCTCTGCAAAAACTACCTTTCTAGCTTCACAGAGGCCGTCTTGTTGAAGAATCACATTCCAAACCATGAATCTTAGTCTAGTCCAGGTTCTCTGTAAATGTTCCCCTTTTTCGTTACATTGTCAGATTCTCTAAACTTCAGGAAACTCGTCGCTTAATAAACCTGGCCTTTATCTCTTCTACTAACCTCTTCACACTTCTTGTATTTTTGTTGTCTTCTGCGTAGATTGGTTCTGTCAAACGTTGTCACACTCGTTGTAATAATATTGGTAGAATTACACACACTATGTAGAGTAAAAGGACACAAGTGCAACTAATGTGACATTTTATTGTGGCAACGTTTCGCTCTCCAGGGACTTTGTCAAGCCGGCTTTGTCAACGGCTTGACAAAGCTCCTGGAGAGCGAAACGTTGCCACAATAAAATGTCACATTAGTTGCACTTGTGTCCTTTTACTTTACATGTTGTCATACTCGTAAATTTATGTCCTAGTGCGGATTATTTGTTAATAATGTTGCGTAATGTTACACAGCCTAACCATACAGAGTTTTACGACTGGTCTATTTTGTGATAGGTTTGGTTAGGTTTTGGAAAAAAATACATAATGGCTGCATATTATTATGCACGTTTTAGAGAATAAGGTATTCTTTCTGCTAGTGACTAACATGCAAATTACAGCCTTGGAAAGCTAGGATGGACAAAAGTTTTGTTATTGAGATAATATTGGTTATTGTGTATATAAATAGTTAGATTTATCCGTGGTGATAACACTACCTTAAATTTAAAAGTTTGGCCAAAATGGTTTAATGTTGCGTTGTTGACTTTGCTGGAGTACCAGGTAATGACAGTGAAGGCAGAGTACCAGGAAATGACAGTGAAGGCATAGTACCAGGAAATGACAGTGAAGGCAGAGTACCAGGTAATGACAGTGAAGGCAGAGTACCAGGTAATGACAGTGAAGACAGAGTACCAGGTAATGACAGTGAAGGCAGAGTACCAGGAAATGACAGTGAAGGCAGAGTACCAGGAAATGACAGTGAAGGCACAGTACCAGGAAATGACAGTGAAGGCAGAGTACCAGGTAATGAGAGTGAAGGCAGAGTACCAGGTAATGGCAGTGAAGGCAGAGTACCAGGTAATGGCAGTGAAGACAGAGTACCAGGTAATGGCAGTGAAGGCAGAGTACCAGGTAATGACAGTGAAGGCAGAGTACCAGGTAATGACAGTGAAGGCAGAGTACCAGGTAATGGCAGTGAAGGCAGAGTACCAGGTAATGACAGTGAAGTCAGTGTACCAGGTAATGACAGTGAAGGCAGAGTACCAGGTAATGACAAAGAAGGCAGAGTACCAGGTAATGACAGTGAAGGCAAAGTACCAGGTAATGACAGTGAAGGCTGAATACCGGGTAGTGACAGTGAAGGCTGAGTACCGGGTAGTGACAGTGAAGGCTGAGTACCGGGTAATGACAGTGAAGGCTGAGTACCGGGTAATGACAGTGAAGGCTGAGTACCGGGTAATGACAGTGAAAGCTGAGTACCAGGTAATGACAGTGAAGGCTGAGTACCAGGTAATGACAGTGAAGGCTGAGTACCAGGTAATGACAGTGAAGACTGAGTACCAGGTAATGACAGTGAAGGCTGAGTACCAGGTAATGACAGTGAAGGCTGAGTACCAGGTAATGACAGTGAAGGCTGAGTACCAGGTAATGACAGTGAAGGCTGAGTACCAGGTAATGACAGTGAAGGCTGAGTACCAGGTAATGACAGTGAAGGCTGAGTACCAGGTAATGACAGTGAAGGCTGAGTACCAGGTAATGACAGTGAAGGCTGAGTACCAGGTAATGACAGTGAAGGCTGAGTACCAGGTAATGACAGTGAAGGCTGAGTACCAGGTAATGACAGTGAAGGCTGAGTACCAGGTAATGACAGTGAAGGCTGAGTACCAGGTAATGACAGTGAAGGCTGAGTACCAGGTAATGACAGTGAAGGCTGAGTACCAGGTAATGACAGTGAAGGCTGAGTACCAGGTAATGACAGTGAAGGCTGAGTACCAGGTAATGACAGTGAAGGCTGAGTACCAGGTAATGACAGTGAAGGCTGAGTACCAGGTAATGACAGTGAAGGCTGAGTATCAGGTAATGACAGTGAAGGCTGAGTACCAGGTAATGACAGTGAAGGCAGGGCAAAAAAATTTCAAATGTGCGTAACTTAAAATTTGAGTCAAGTTGCCAGTGTGAAGGTTCAGCAGCTCTGTCACTCTCGTAACAATATTTGTTAAGGCTGATTCCTCTTTATAGAAATGCAAAGACAGAAGAAATCAATGATAACATAGTAAGATAAGCAAATTTATTAATGTAGAAGTTTTATAGAATATAAAACACAAACATAAAATTAATCCTACCTGAAGCAAAGATCGAAAAATGAAATGTATATTTATATAGTTAGTGACTCAAAGCTAATATTTACATAGTTAATATGTGAATAATAAAGTGATGTGCAGATGTTCTGGGCACGTAACTCAGAATTGTGGTTTGGAACGCTGATTGGGGATGGGGTCACAGGTGGATGTGACTGTTTTGACCCCAACATGAGCCGGGATTAGGGAAAACAGAGGTACGGGGATCCTCTGACAACATTTCCGAAGCAGTAGAGTTTCCAGTCGTGAACCACCATGAAACTTTTGTGGGGTGGCAATTGGAGGACGACTTTAGGATTGTATTTAGAAGACTGCATGACAACTACGAGTGGAAGGTGACCATTTAGGTACAGATACCAAATAAACTGAAAGCCTCACATTGAACAAATAACCAAGAGTGGAATACCGTACTTACGGACTCGATGAGAGCAGGAAGCCAAGTGGCATTCCTACGTCAGCAAGGGTCACTTCTTACCTCCCACCGGGCCCCTCAAGGGAGGTTCCTTGAAGCTGGTGAGGGGCTCTTGGTCTAGGAAATTGGATCTGTGCTCCGGTTCCCTGAATTGAACCTGAATACCTTCTACCCCCCCCCCCAAGTGAGCTGTATAATCCTACGGGTTTAGCGTTCTTCCATGATTATAATAACCTCCCATCAGGTGGAGGAAAAAAGGGAGGGGGGGTGAAGGTAACTCACACACCCCTTTCAGAACAGTCGTACTACCATTCCTACTGCCTCCGCTACTTTCATACTTCCACTCTTATTTAGTGAACATTTCCCTCACACTCAGGGAGGAATTATGGGCAGTCAATAGTTGTAATACTGGATGGTACTGGAATACCACAAAGTTGTAGCCGAGTGAGAAGCAGCTCTTGGATTTTTTATTATTCCAGATGACAGTTCACTTGCTCAGTATGCTTTAATATATTTCATAGAACATAGCTAGTAGCACAACTTACAGGCTGCATAGGAACATAGCTAGTAGCATAACTTACAGGCAGCAGGGGAACATAGCTAGTAGCATAACTTACAGGCAGCAGGGGAACATAGCTAGTAGCATAACTTACAGGCAGCAGGGGAACATAGCTAGTAGCACAACTAACAGGCTGCAAGGGAACATAGCTAGTAGCACAACTTACAGGCTGCAGGGGAACATAGCTAGTAGCACAACTTACAGGCTGCAGGGAAACATATCTAGTAGCACAACTTACAGGCTGCAGGGGAACATAGCTAGTAGCACAACTTACAGGCTGCAGGGGAACATAGCTAGTAGCACAACTTACAGGCTGCAGAGGAACATAGCTAGTAGCACAACTTACAGGCTCCAAGGGAACATAGCTAGTAGCACAACTTACAGGCTGCAGGGGAACATAGCTAGTAGCACAACTTACAGGCTGCAGGGGAACATAGCTAGTAGCACAACTTACAGGCTGCAGGAGAACATATCCAGTAGCACAACTTACAGGCTGCAAGGGAACATAGCTAGTAGCACAACTTACAGGCTACAGGGGAACATAGCTAGTAGCACAACTTACACGCTGCAGGGGAACATAGCTTGTAGCACAACTTTCAGGATGCAGGGGAACATAGCTAGTAGCACAACTTACAGGCTGCAGGGGAACATAGCTAGTAGCACAACTTACAGGCTGCAGGGAAATATAGCTAGTAGCACAACTTTCAGGATGCAGGGGAACATAGCTAGTAGCACAACTTACAGGCTGCAGGGGAACATAGCTAGTAGCACAACTTACAGGCAGCAGGGTTCAATCCCGGCCGGGGGTATGGTTTATTTACAATCGTGTCATTACGATTTCTTAAGTCATGTTGACGGCAGTGAAGGGACTTGAGCTAGAGTTCGCCACGGCCACGCTGGCTGGAGATTCGTCTGTAAAAACTTGCATTTGTGGTCACAGAGGTGCCTGTGCTAACTTTCCTATGGTGTAGAAATATACCTAGTTGGATGAATCTTATTGTGGCTAGCTGGTCTAGTGGCTAGCGCGACGGGCTGGAGTTTTGAGACTCTATGACCGCGGGTTCAATCCCGGCCGGGGGTATGGTTTATTTGCAATCGTGTCATTACGATTTCTTAAGTCATGTTGACGGCAGTGAAGGGACTTGAGCTAGAGTTCGTCACGGCCACGCTAGCTGGAGATTCGTCTGTAAAAACTTGCATTTGTGGTCACAGAGGTGCCTGTGCTAACTTTCCTATGGTGTAGAAATATACCTAGTTGGATGAATCTTATTGTGGCTAGCTGGTCTAGTGGCTAGCGCGACGGGCTGGAGTTTTGAGACTCTATGACCGCGGGTTCAATCCCGGCCGGGGGTATGGTCGCTCACATTCACGAAAATCGCCACCCTGAAAAATCTTTCGAAGCATCTCACACCTTCCCTAGGCACCCCCTCCTTAAAAGCCCCGGCCCGCATCACCACCTTTTTAACATATACGCACATCACCCGCTTACGAAGATCAAACAAACCCAATCCACCTTTTCTCACAGGCAACATAACCACCTTCCAATCACATCTTGACGTCCATAACAGTCAAAACACCCTCGCTTGAATTCGACCTATCGCCTCCATAGTGATTGGCTAAACAATAGCTACGTAAAACACCTTACTATACAGGAGGATATTGACAACGATAACCATCTGCACAAATGATAAATGATTCGGTCTCATCCCCTGCAATCTATTCACCACACTATGCACTACTCTCTCCGAATTAACCGCCCATGCCCTATCCATGATGCCCGTTTACACTATCCCACAAATTTTTAATGATAAATCGACATTTGTTACAACAGAACAACTCTATAGCTCACGGCCCTCTCACTCACCCTGCCCTATTGCCTTTGATTTACACAAGTTTACTGTCATACCCGTCGATCTCCCATACATCTCAACGACTTCAGCCAGCACGTCCAGCTTCGTATATTCATAAGAACATACATAAGAACATAATAAAGAAGGAACACTGCAACAGGCCTACTAACCCATACCAAGCAGGTTCAAGCCACCCCCTGGCCAAGAACAATGACCACCTATTCAGGTCACTTCCGCTTAAGGAAGGAGCACAGCACCAGACCTGGTAGCCCTAGCTAGTCAAGTCCAATTCACACCCACCCACACTCACTCATGTATTTATCCAACATATTTTTAAAACTACACAAGGTCTTAGCTTCTATGACGGTACTCGGGAGTTTGTTCAACTCATCCACAACTCTATTACCAAACCAGTGCTTTCCTATGTCCTTCCTGAATCTGAATTTTTCCAACTTGAAACCATTGCTACGAGTCCTGTCTTGGCTGGATATTTTCAGCACACTATTTACTCCTGTTTTCCATTTAAACCCGTCAATCATATCCCCCCTAATTCTACGCCTTTCTAGAGAATGCAGATTCAGGGCCCCTCAGTCTATCCTCATAGGGAAGATTTCTGATACATGGGATCAACTTTGTCAACCTCCTCTGTACGTTTTCTAGCGCATTTATATCCATTCTGTAATACGGTGACCAGAACTGTGCAGCATAATCTAAATGAGGCCTAACCAAGGATATATAGAGTTGAACAACCTGAGGACTTTTATTATTTATATTTCTTGATATGAAGCCAAGGATTCTGTTAGCTTTAACGCGAACATTCATGCACTGTTGTCTTGGTTTCAGATTACTGCTAACCAGAACTCCTAAATTCTTTTCGCAATCAGTAGTATTAAGATCTACACTATTCAATTTATAAGTGGCATGGTTATTGTCCTGTCCAACATTTAGCACTTTGCATTTGTTAATATTAAACTGCATCTGCCACTTCTCCGACCACTGCATCAGTCTATTCAAATCATCCTGGGGTGCACTAATGTCCTCAATAAAATGAATTTGACGGCCTATTTTGGTGTCATCAGCAAATTTGCTTATGTCGCTATTTATTCCCCCATCTATATCGTTTATGTAAATTGTGAACAACAATGGGCCCAGCACTGACCTCTGTGGAACACCGCTTGTGACGTGCCCCCACTCTGATTTCTCACCATTTATGCAAACTCTCTGCTGCCTATTTGTCAACCGCGCCTCTACCCAGGAAAAAAATTCTCCTATTCGGTGTGCTTTAAGTTTCCTCAAAAGTCTCTGATGTGGAACTCTATCGAAACCCTTACTTAGGTCCATATACACAATATCATATTCATTACAATGACAACCAATAACGTGGTGTCGCCCACATAACCAACAATCTCTGGGTAAACCCTATCTTCCCCACCCACGACGCCACCAAAAATCTTTTCCAGCACTAACCTATAAAAGGGATCCTGCTCACAAGCGAAGAGCATCTGAGGCAGCTGACACCCTTGTCTAAATCCTTGCCCATGTCCACAACCCCGCCCAATCCACCATTAATCTGACCCCTTGCCTAAGTCCCCTGGTACAATGTGTCAACCCATTCCACCATTTCCTCCCCAAACCCCTGGATAAGTAGAATTCTTCTCGTGTTATCCCTTTCAACTGAATCACACGCCCACTTCCAGCCTAGGGCTAATTAAGCTCTCTTTTTTCCCTCCTAATCATATCTCCCACAAAATCATCAATAATGGAATGCCCAGAAAGCATTGACCTACCCTGAAGGCCATACTGTAGCGATGATACGGCATGATTCACGATACACTTAATATGGCTTCCCAACACCTTGGCAAACAATTTACAATCAGCACACAACAGAGAAATCGCCCAATAATCCCCAAGACTCCTCTGCCTCTCGCCCTTCGGCACCAACACAACCACTGCCGTTGACTGCACCAGCACTATTTAACATGATACGTCTACATTGTAAAGGACATCATTAATATTTTTTTTTATCTTCGAAATCTTAAACATTCATGGGTGTTTAAGATTTCAGCTCACATACCGAGAGGTCCGTGGCTCGATCCCCGGCACGGTTGGAAACTTTTGACATGTTTCCTTACACCTGCTGTCCCTGTTCACTAGGAGTTAGTGAGTACCTGGATGTCACTGACCATGGCATCCCGGGGGAATGAGGCAATATACTTAGACACGGCAGGAATTAGAAATGAGATTAGTTAACATAACATCTTTTAGTTTCCATAATTGATCAGTTTAAAAGAAAAAACCTGTATTCCTTTGATGCAACTCTTCAACAACTGTAGCTGGGCAATGATTATGCGAATTTTATCATAGCAGCGGTATTAGTGTAAACATCTTGTATGTTATCTGAGATGTATAAAATATCATCAAGGTTAGCCAGTGAGAAACTTAACTTCTCCATATTTAAGGTAGCAAGGTAGATATTTCCACCAGATTTACGAAATATTCTCAGATCATTAATTAAGCAACCCTGCATTTTGCCCTTGAACAAAGTAGTCTCGTTTTCTCTTCGTGTTCAGTTCCTAATTCTTGATGTCATGTTATATAGTATATAATACTGATGACCAGATATTCCTTAAATTGTAAGGAAAGTTTTTGCTGATGAAGTCTACTGAAGTACGCGATGCACTGCATTAAAATAGTTGAGGGACTCCTTCCCTTAAGCTAGTTGGTGTGATATAAACGTGGCCAGAGTTTTGTCAGTGCAAACACCAATCGACTTCTGTGATTCATATAGCAAAATAACATTAACACCTGCTGACTAAGCTGTCAAATAACTGAATAAACAATTTAAATGTGTTACAGGTCCCTTTTCGCGCTATCATCCAAAACGATAATGCACCAGTTCACACCGCTAGAGATGTTCAAAACTGCTATGAATAACACGAGAGTGAAGGTGAACACTGGGATTGGCCTCCACAATCACTGGATCTAAATATTATCGAGCATCTGGGGGGTCAGTTGGAACTGCAAGTCAGGAACTAATTTCCTCCACCGTCGTCTTTGGAAGAGTTTCAGCAAGTTTTGCTTGAGAAATGATCAGAATTTCCCTGGATACTGTTCATATGCTATATGAATAAATTTTTCTACGAATTGGCGCTGTTTTAGCTGCAAATGGAGGACTAACTCCACACTGAAACTAAAAAAATATTGAAGAACAAGGTGTTCCTATTAATTTGTTCCAACTTCTGTATTTCTTACTCATTGAATAAGGTTGACATAGCAGTGTAATTAGTGACATAATGACATAGCAGTGTAATTAGTAACATAGTGTAATTAGTTTGTGTTTTCATCACAGTAGATTACAAAGACTGGAGACAAACATGACTTCACGAATTGAATATATAAGTCCAACGCTATTTCACCAGTTTTCTGCTATCATAAATTACTGAGCTACACAACACTGGTCACAAGTCTCACTCATGGGTATCTCATGGAGAGGCGCCCAGTTCCAATCTGTGTTGTCAGGTTCCAATCTAAGTTTGCCATATTCTGTTGGATGGTCCAGTCTATCAGCGAGCACGGAGAATTTACCTTCGACGTCGTTACTGCTCTAACACACTTACTCTATCTTACCTCCTCGCTGACAGCCCCACCTTAGACACAGACTCGATCTTACCTCCTCGCTGACAGTCCCACCTTAGACACAGACTCGATCTTACCTCCTCGCTGACAGCCCCACCTTAGACACACACTATCTTACCTCTTCGCTGACAGTCCCACCTTAGACACAGACACTATCTTACCTCCTCGCTGACAGTCCCACCTTAGACACACTCTATCTTTAATTTTTTGACAACAAATTTGTTACACAACCTTTCATTATACTTTCTTTAAGAATCTTCACTAACCTTACAACCTCTACCTTGTAGCGGTGTATGACCCTGGTGGTTTAGCGCTTAGTTTTGATTATAATAATCAGCCTCCAGTAACACTTGTTTACGAAACTCTGGTTACTCCAGAGTAATAAGGAGACTCCTGCCCAGGCGGCTGTGTCGAATGAAATAATTAATTTGCAATAGTTAATGTAAATTGATTATGATATTAAGGTCTTAATGGTAGAGGAAGATGATTAATATAAATTTCCTTCTTTTGTTTTCCTTTACAGGTAAGTGTGTATTACTGGTCGTCGTGGGACAACTCTCGCACCGCATGACAGGTAAGTGTGTATTACTGGTCGTCGTGGGACAACTCTCGCACCGCATGACAGGTAAGTGTGTATTACTGGTCGTCGTGGGACAACTCTCGCACCGCATGGCAGGTAAGTGTGTATTACTGGTCGTCGTGGGACAACTCTCGCACCGCATGACAGGTAAGTGTGTATTACTGGTCGTCGTGGGACAACTCTCGCACCGCATGACAGGTAAGTGTGTATTACTGGTCGTCGTGGGACAACTCTCGCACCGCATGGCAGGTAAGTGTGTATTACTGGTCGTCGTGGGACAACTCTCGCACCGCATGGCAGGTAAGTGTGTATTACTGGTCGTCGTGGGACAACTCTCGCACCGCATGGCAGGTAAGTGTGGATTACTGGTCGTCGTGGGACAACTCTCGCACCGCATGACAGGTAAGTGTGTATTACTGGTCGTCGTGGGACAACTCTCGCACCGCATGGCAGGTAAGTGTGTATTACTGGTCGTCGTGGGACAACTCTCGCACCGCATGGCAGGTAAGTGTGTATTACTGGTCGTCGTGGGACAACTCTCGCACCGCATGGCAGGTAAGTGTGTATTACTGGTCGTCGTGGGACAACTCTCGCACCGCATGACAGGTAAGTGTGGATTACTGGTCGTCGTGGGACAGCTCTCGCACCGCATGACAGGTAAGTGTGGATTACTGGTCGTCGTGGGACAGCTCTCGCACCGCATGACAGGTAAGTGTGTATTACTGGTCGTCGTGGGACAACTCTCGCACCGCATGACAGGTAAGTGTGTATTACTGGTCGTCGTGGGACAACTCTCGCACCGCATGGCAGGTAAGTGTGTATTACTGGTCGTCGTGGGACAACTCTCGCACCGCATGACAGGTAAGTGTGGATTACTGGTCGTCGTGGGACAACTCTCGCACCGCATGGCAGGTAAGTGTGTATTACTGGTCGTCGTGGGACAACTCTCGCACCGCATGACAGGTAAGTGTGGATTACTGGTCGTCGTGGGACAACTCTCGCACCGCATGACAGGTAAGTGTGGATTACTGGTCGTCGTGGGACAACTCTCGCACCGCATGACAGGTAAGTGTGGATTACTGGTCGTCGTGGGACAGCTCTCGCACCGCATGACAGGTAAGTGTGTATTACTGGTCGTCGTGGGACAACTCGCACCACATGACAGGTAAGTGTGTATTACTGGTCGTCGTGGGACAACTCTCGCACCGCATGACAGGTAAGTGTGGATTACAGGTCATCGTGGGACAACTCTCGCACCACATGACAGGTAAGTGTGTATTACTGGTCGTCGTGGGACAACTCTCGCACCGCATGACAGGTAAGTGTGGATTACTGGTCGTCGTGGGACAACTCTCGCACCGCATGACAGGTAAGTGTGTATTACTGGTCGTCGTGGGACAACTCTCGCACCGCATGACAGGTAAGTGTGTATTACTGGTCGTCGTGGGACAACTCTCGCACCGCATGACAGGTAAGTGTGTATTACTGGTCGTCGTGGGACAACTCTCGCACCGCATGACAGGTAAGTGTGTATTACTGGTCGTCGTGGGACAACTCTCGCACCGCATGACAGGTAAGTGTGTATTACTGGTCGTCGTGGGACAACTCTCGCACCCAGGTAAGTGTGTATTACTGGTCGTCGTGGGACAACTCTCGCACCGCATGACAGGTAAGTGTGGATTACTGGTCGTCGTGGGACAACTCTCGCACCGCATGACAGGTAAGTGTGGATTACTGGTCGTCGTGGGACAACTCTCGCACCGCATGGCAGGTAAGTGTGGATTACTGGTCGTCGTGGGACAACTCTCGCACCGCATGGCAGGTAAGTGTGTATTACTGGTCGTCGTGGGACAACTCTCGCACCGCATGACAGGTAAGTGTGGATTACTGGTCGTCGTGGGACAACTCTCGCACCGCATGGCAGGTAAGTGTGTATTACTGGTCGTCGTGGGACAACTCTCGCACCGCATGACAGGTAAGTGTGTATTACTGGTCGTCGTGGGACAACTCTCGCACCGCATGACAGGTAAGTGTGTATTACTGGTCGTCGTGGGACAACTCTCGCACCGCATGACAGGTATGTCTATATTACTACTACAAATACACCTGACCAGTGAACACACTGTTGCTAACTGTCAGTTTTATCAATACTTGTGAATTGTCGTTGGTGTTGCTTCTGATAACTTGGAATGTGAAACTTGTGGGAAAAAGTGTGTTCCAGACTAGCTCAGGTGATCGTGGTTACCTGGTTCCCACGAGTCTACACCAGAGTTTACTAGTGTGTGACATTAGACACCTGGATGTATTTAAGGTGTGCAGGATTAGGACCAATAATAAGTCGACACTTGTCAATTTCAGTAACTGCAGTAGATTCACTGTCGTGTGAGCAGAGAACAACACAGAGTTGCTATGATTTTATCATAAAAAAAGGGATACATAATTGCCAGAATGTTATTTTTTCAATATTCTGAGACTGTCATTATCATAGTGTTTAGTCTGGCACGAATCTGGCACTGTTGTGACCGGGAATCTGGCACTGTTGTGACCGGGAATCTGGCACTGTTGTGACCGGGAATCTGGCACTGTTGTGACCGGGAACCTGGCACTGTTGTGACCGGGAACCTGGCACTGTTGTGACTGGGAACCTGGCAGTGTTGTGGCCGGGAACCTGGCAGTGTTGTGGCCGGGAACCTGGAAGTGTTGTGGCCGGGAACCTGGCAGTGTTGTGGCCGGGAACCTGGCAGTGTTGTGGCCGGGAACCTGGCAGTGTTGTGGCCGGGAACCTGGCAGTGTTGTGGCCGGGAACCTGGCAGTGTTGTGGCCGGGAACCTGGCAGTGTTGTGACCGGGAACCTGGCAGTGTTGTTACCGGGAACCTGGCAGTGTTGTGGCCGGGAACCTGGCAGTGTTGTGACCGGGAACCTGGCAGTGTTGTGGCCGGGAACCTGGCAGTGTTGTGGCCGGGAACCTGGCAGTGTTGTGGCCGGGAACCTGGCAGTGTTGTGGCCGGGAACCTGGCACCTGGCGCTGTTGTGAAGTGTTGTGGCCGGGAACCTGGCAGTGTTGTGGCCGGGAACCTGGCAGTGTTGTGGCCGGGAACCTGGCAGTGTTGTGGCGGAACCTGGCAGTGTTGTGGCCGGGAACTGGAACCTGGAAGTGTTGTGGCCGGGAACCTGGCAGTGTTGTGGCCGGGAACCTGGCAGTGTTGTGGCCGGGAACCTGGCAGTGTTGTGGCCGGGAACCTGGCCGGGAACCTGGAAGTGTTGTGGCCGGGAACCTGGCAGTGTTGTGGCCGGGAACCTGGCAGTGTTGTGGCCGGGAACCTGGCAGTGTTGTGGCCGGGAACCTGGCAGTGTTGTGGCCGGGAACCTGGCAGTGTTGTGGCCGGGAACCTGGCAGTGTTGTGGCCGGGAACCTGGAAGTGTTGTGGCCGGGAACCTGGCAGTGTTGTGGCCGGGAACCTGGCAGTGTTGTGGCCGGGAACCTGGCAGTGTTGTGGCCGGGAACCTGGCAGTGTTGTGGCCGGGAACCTGGCAGTGTTGTGGCCGGGAACCTGGCAGTGTTGTGGCCGGGAACCTGGCGCTGTTGTGGCCGGGAAGAAAAATTGACATTTTTGACCAAAGAGGAAAATATCTAACATTGTTCTTTAATAACTACCCCAAGGACCGTAGCAGATATAAATCTGTTGTGCCTCAGCAAACTGAGGGGCCCTAAACCTTTGTGCCTAAGAATTCCACGGACTTCACGATGATATCTTTCATCTGTAATGAATTTGGACATAAACGTCAAGAATGTGCCAAGAGGAAGCGTGAGAATATCGGGAAGTGTTTCACTGAAGCTAATATTAACGCAGCTTTTAGTGAAGGTACTCTTAATGGAATGAATGTTTCGCCAATTCTTAGAGATACTGGATGTTCCTGTATTGTTATCTCTAGTAAGCTTTTCCCTAACTTAGATTCTTCACGGTATAAAATTATTAAATTAAATTAAATTATGTTAGCTTTCCTCACAAATTGGAAGAACTATGAGAGTTTCTATGGTAATAATGCCGATTTACTCAGTCCCATTTGCTAGGGTTGCAGTGGATAGAGTTGGTCGTATCACTTCTGGTTCATCAGGAGGTCATAAATACATCTTGACTATGACTGGCTATGCGTCTAGCTTCCCAGAAGCGGTACGTCAGTAGAAGTTGCAGAAAAGTGACTATTTTTTCACGGGTAGGTATACCCAGGGAAATTCTTTCTGATCAAGGAACACAATTTACTTCTGAATTAATGGATCAAGTTTATCAACTTGTGGGTGTTAAACCTCCGTTACATCCAAATTGTAACGGAAGAGTGGAATGACAACATGCTATCCTAAAGTCAATATTAAAGAAACTTTGTTTCCTTAAGCCAACTGACTGGTAAAGTTATCTACCATGTGCTCTTTGTAATGCGTCAGATTCCAAGTGATTCACTTGGATATTCCCCTTTCGAATTGCTTTATGGGAGACAAGCTCGTGAACCTCTATTTATCTTGAATGAACTGTGGTCCAAATATATTAAAACTGAAGTTCAAAGCACTTATCAGTTTTTTTTTTTTTAGATCTGAGAGAAAGATTAGAAGAAACCGCTGATTTAGTTGTCAAGAACTTGAATATTTCCATGGAAACATACAAGACCTATATTGACCAAAAGAGTCAAGCGTAAATTTAATATTGGCGATGAAGTTTTAGTTCTTTTACCAGATAAATCCAACAAATTGTTAATTTCCTGGAGCGGACCGAATAAAATAGTAAAGTTCTGTAATAAGGTAGATTATCTCTTGGATGTCAAGGGTAAAGAACGAATGTAACATGTCAATATTTTGGAACTGTTCCACCGTAGAGAAGTTATTCTTCGTTGAAACTCCTTCGATTAAGATATTTTGTCTTACAGCTTAGTTAACAGTCATGATTCTCGTGAATGTAAAGTTTGTATTATAGATCACTAGTCTCGCACAGAATCGAAGGAACTACTAGATATCTTAACTGTTGATTCTCCAACTAATAACTCAAACATCAACATCAAGAGTGAACTATCTAGTAAACAAAAGTCTCAAGTAAATGCCTTAGTAAATACCTTTTCTGACATATTCACAGAGATCCCAGGACTTACCACTACCGTTGTACACAAGATTCAATTGTCAGCTCATGAACCAGTAAGACGGAAAATCTATCCTGTTACGGTTCACTTACGGAAAACATTTGATAACGAAGTTGACAAACTCTTAAAGTTAAATATCATTGAACCTTCTAAATCAGCTTTCTGTTCAGCAGTTGTCATGGTTAAGAAACCAGACAATTCTTACCGACTGGCTCAAGATTTTCGTTATTAAATGTTATCACTAAATGGGACGTTGAGCCCATGCCAGTAATCGATCATGACTTGTATGAATTCCATGACTAAATTTTTCTCTGAATTAGACATCTCACAAGCGTACCATCAAGTGTCATTACACCCAGACTCTAAACCATACACTGCTTTCCCTACTCATAAAGGACTAATACAATATCGCACAATGTCTTTCGGCTTGGTCACCGCGTGTGCCACGTATATCCGGCTTATGAGAACAGTCCTTTCTGACCTCAAGAATGTTTCAGTGTATTTCGATAATATTTACATCATGATTTATGTCTGGGAGGATCATCTTACTACACTGTCACTTGTTTTAAAAAGACTAAGAGCTCATGACCTTACAATCAAACCACAGAAGTGTTTTCTTGGCTATTTCAAAGTACAATACCTCGGGTTTATTATTTCTGACAGTAATTTATCACCTCTTCCTAACAAGACGAAAGCAGTTCTAGAAAGCTCCTTCCTAACTACAAAACAAAATTGCTAAGAAGTTTCCTTGGGTCAGTAAATTTCAAAAGAGAATTTTTGTACATAATTTAAAAGGTCTGACTTCCATTCTCACAGACTATTTAAAAAGTATGCAAAGGAACCTCTTGTTTGTTCTGAAGAGGCTGTAGAAAACTTCGAACAAAGTAAAGAATACTTTCCAATCCTCCTGTTCTAAAATTACCAGTTATTAATAAAGTCTTTTGTCTCCAAACGGATGCCTTCCATTCAGGACTCGGGGCTGTTCCACTACAGTATTATGATGAGATTCACTTCCCTATATCTTCCACCAGTAAGAAGCTTCTGCGAGGGAAGAAAACTACTCCACTGTGGAGAAGGAATGTTATACATTGGTATGGGGTGTAAGTGGGTTCAACTACTACTTATATGGAAAACCCTTTGTGCTTGAAACAGATCACAAGCCACTGATGTACCTCAGAAAACCACTTCTCAGATTGGCTGAACCGAGGGTGTACATAGTACTTTTCCCTCTGTAACTTAACATACTGCCTCCGACTATAAGTTTAGGAAAGGGGATATTTTGAGGAAAAAAAAACTTAAAAAAGTGGGAGGTATGGTTGTTCAGACACCCAGGAACCACTAGCGTGTTACCGCCCACTCTTCCATCTAGTGGGCAGAGGCTAAACTTCAGTTCCTAGCGTCTGAGTTGCTTTAATTTCTATTCCTGGTAGTATTAACCTTACCTGGTGTGGGTTGAAGTTTGAAGAATAACTTCACCTCCACTCTTCTCATGATCAGGTACGGTGATCTACCAGGAGTATTTCTGTTCATTGATACTAATTTACCTGGTTACAAGTCATGACATTGAAGTAGAATACCAGCCTTTGTCTTTCTTCAATGTCATACTTATTTAACACTTATATAACCAGTGTTTTCTTTATTATCAGCTCTGCTGCTGACCTGGTCAACCAGGGTAGACGCTAGTTAATTGGAGCAAGATCCCTGTCTACAGGACGTAGTGGGACATTACGACTCCTCACCTCTAAAATCTGAATTGTGGTGATACAACCAAGTAGTGACAGGATTTTCAGAACATGGGACGAACACCGCCACCCAGGATAACCAACACCATTTCTTCTAAAACATCATCAGAAGACCATCCTGGGCATAAGATTCTCATGTCCCAACATCCTACTGGAACCACAGCGGCCAATATTTATTTTATTTATTTTTAATTAAAATCCTTAGAAAAACATCATAATTATTATCCATCAAGTTATTCATTTGTTATTTTTCATTTCTTTTGTTCAACAGGAAGGCGTTCCCCTGACACTGGTAGCACAGAAGACCAGTAACAGAGAAGACCAGTAAAGTAACAGAGAAGACCAGTACAGTAACAGAGAAGACCAGTACAGTAACACAGAAGAATGAGTACAGTAACAGAGACGACCAGTACAGAAAATTAAAACAAAAGAACGGTAGAGTGCAGTACAGAAATGCAGTACAGTAGCAAAGAAAAAATGTACAGCAACAGAGATGAACAGGTTTATAACGGGGTTTCTGCACCTTTCTGGGATACGGGGATACCTTTCTGGGATCACGCATGATTATAATTACATCAGCCTTACATTCACTGCCTCTGCTGCTGCCTCTATATTAAACTGAAGAAGCCTACTGTGTAGGCGAAACGTTTTTGATTGAAGACACCTAACTGTTGGGTCTCACTCCAGCAACACCCACGGTATTGTCCCGGCCCGGGTCTTTTCCAGATGACCTACGTTATGTTAGAGTACCAGACATGTGTACCCAGGAGACCTGTCATCTTCACATCGCTCAACGACTCTCAAACATATATTACTGCCATTTCTAGTTGTTGCAATGTTATCTCTGTTGTGTTAATCAAAAATAAGAACAATATTTTTATTAATGTTATTTTTATTAATGTTAACTCCGGTGAATGAACAAAATAAGAACACTACCGTGGCTCCTATGAGAGTGGCTGGAGTGGAAATAATACCACCCTGGTAGACGCTTTTGAATCCAAATTAGCAAATCTTGAATTATAATAACATTAATAATTTGCGACCACTGTCAGCCTCAGAGTTATCTCTGAGTTACCAGACCTTGCCACGTGGAGGCCAGTGGTTCGTCTTTAAGGTCCGCCCCCCCCCTCGCCTTCCCCAGGTTCATGTGTCCAGGAATCCATCCGTGGGCCCCCGGATGTCTCCCCTTCCTCACTTCCCTAAGGTCAGCCTCGCCTCTCTCTCTCTGCCTTCCAGCCTCAGCCTTCCCTAGGGTTATGTATCCAGGAATTCATCCGTCCGCCGCCGGATGTTTCCCCTTTCTCACTTTCCCAAGGTCAGCCTCACCAACCTGTATTCATGCCTACCCCAGGTTCATGTATCCAGGAAACCATCCGTCTACCGCCAGATGTCTTCCCTTCCCCACTTCCCCAAGGTCAGCCTCAACTGCATGTATTCATGCTTTCCCCAGGTTCATGTATCCAGGAATCCATCCGTTCGCTCCCGGATGTCTCCCCTTCCCCACTTACCCAAGGTCAGCCTCAACAACAACCTTCCCCAAGTTCATGTATGTATCCAGGAATCCATCCGTTCGCTCCCGGATGTCTCCCCTTCCCCACTTACTTACCTAAGGTCAGCGAGTTAGGTCAGTGCCTTCCCCGGATCAGTGTCTCCAGGAGTCCACTTGGTGTCACCTCAGGTGGAAATCCCTTCTCCACTTCCCCAAAGTCAGCGGTATTCTTGCTTTACCCAGGTTCATGTATCCAGGAATCGATCCGTCTACCGCCGGATGTCTTCCCTTCCCCACTTCCCCAAGGTCAGCCTCAACTGCTGGTATTCTTGCTTTCCGGAGGTTCATGTATCCAGGAATCCATCCGCTCGCTCCCAGATGTCTCCCCTTCCCCACTTACCCAAGGTTAGCCTCTAATACTACCTTCCCCAAGTTTATGTATCCAGGAATCCATCCGCTCGCTCCCGGATGTCTTCCCTTCCCCACTTACCTAAGGTCAGCGAGTTAGGTCAGTGCCTTCCCCAGATCAGTGTCTCCAGGAGTCCACTTGGTGTCACCTCAGGTGGAATCCCTTTTCCCACTTCCCCAAAGTCAGCGGTATTCTTGCTTTACCCAGGTTCATGTATCCAGGAATCGATCCGTCTACCGCCGGATGTCTTCCCTTCCCCACTTCCCCAAGGTCAGCCTCAACTGCTGGTATTCTTGCTTTCCGGAGGTTCATGTATCCAGGAATCCATCCGCTCGCTCCCAGATGTCTCCCCTTCCCCACTTACCCAAGGTTAGCCTCAACAACAACCTTCCCCAAGTTTATGTATCCAGGAATCCATCCGCTCGCTCCCGGATGTCTTCCCTTCCCCACTTACCTAAGGTCAGCGAGTTAGGTCAGTGCCTTCCCCAGATCAGTGTCTCCAGGAGTCCACTTGGTGTCACCTCAGGTGGAATCCCTTTCCCACTTCCCCAAAGTCAGCGGTATTCTTGCTTTACCCAGGTTCATGTATCCAGGAATCGATCCGTCTACCGCCGGATGTCTTCCCTTCCCCACTTCCCCAAGGTCAGCCTCAACTGCTGGTATTCATGCTTTCCCCAGGTTCATGTATCCAGGAATCCATCCGCTCGCTCCCAGATGTCTCCCCTTCCCCACTTACCCAAGGTTAGCCTCAACAACAACCTTCCCCAAGTTTATGTATCCAGGAATCCATCCGCTCGCTCCCGGATGTCTTCCCTTCCCCACTTACCTAAGGTCAGCGAGTTAGGTCAGTGCCTTCCCCGGATCAGTGTCTCCAGGAGTCCACTTGGTGTCACCTCAGGTGGAAATCCCTTCTCCACTTCCCCAAAGTCAGCGGTATTCTTGCTTTACCCAGGTTCATGTATCCAGGAATCGATCCGTCTACCGCCGGATGTCTTCCCTTCACCACTTACCCAAGGTCAGCCTCAACTGCTGGTATTCATGCCTTTCCCAGGTTTATGTATCCAGGAATCCATCCGTTCGCTCCCGGATGTCTCCCCTTCCCCACTTACCTAAGGTCAGCCTCAACTACAACCTTCCCCAAGCTCATGTATCCAGGAATCCATCCGTTCGCTCCCGGATGTTTCCCCTTCCCCACTTACCTAAGGTCGGCGGTGCCTTCCCCGGATCAGTGTCTCCAGGAATCCACTTGTGTCACTGAGTGGACTCCCTTCCCCACTTCCCCAGAGTCAGCGGTTGCCACCCTCAGTGACCTTGCTGAATGGAAACTTGGTCTTGTCTAGCTGGTCTACGGTAGTGACTGTCCAGGTAGGTGGAATTACTGGAGGGGACACACAGTAAACTGCGTCCAGTAATTACATCCACCAAGACAGCCTGGAACCGTAGACCAGCTGGACGAGACGAAGCTCGTACACAGCTCGGCCACCTCGGGGGCTAATTAATTACAATTTTGGAATTCCTCTTATGTTACACTATGAATTTATACTGAGAACAAGTTTTTTTTAACTTATTTAGCAGTTTAAATGTGTTTGTGAGCGACATTCTATGTGAAATATGTAAATATATAAAGATGAACACGTTTGAGACACTAGTGGAGGACTGTGTGTCGTGTGTAACATGTTATTTTGTATAAATGAATGTAATATCTACGTGTTATTGTATATTGGTGTCATATGTACCTGTTCTTGTGTGTTCACGAATGTCATGTGTACATGTTATTATGTATGAAAAAGTATCAAATTCAAATCTCTAAATTTCCTCTATGAAAACTATAACAAATTTATAATAATAGCTATTTCTGGTGTTTCGTAAATGAATTTGAAGGTCGGATATATACATACATGCGCGCACACATGTATATGTGTGTGTGTGTATATACAGAGTTTTACATAATGTGTTAATAAAGCTGTGTTTAGAGTGACACCTGGTCTACATGATGGCTTACTCTGTATATACTGTCTTCTGAGCAAAGTACAGTGACATCACACGTCTTTAAGACCACAGGTGACATCACACGTCTTTAAGACCACAGGTGACATCACACGTCTTTAAGACCACAGGTGACATCACACGTCTTTAAGACCACAGGTGACATCACACGTCTTTAAGACCACAGGTGACATCACACGTCTTTAAGACCACAGGTGACATCACACGTCTTTAAGACCACAGGTGACATCACACGTCTTTAAGACCACAGATGACATCACACGTCTTTAAGACCACAGGTGACATCACACGTCTTTAAGACCACAGGTGACATCACACGTCTTTAAGACCACAGGTGACATCACACGTCTTTAAGACCACAGGTGACATCACACGTCTTTAAGACCACAGGTGACATCACACGTCTTTAAGACCACAGGTGACATCACACGTCTTTAAGACCACAGGTGACATCACACAACATTATCTAACACCAAGTTTTTTGTGTAAATCTTTACCGTCTTTCTTGCATATTATAACTTAATTCAACACTATTGCTCTCAAAACATTTGCTAAGATTAAATACATTTTTAACTCTAGTATATTTTTATCAAACCTATAAATCCACCTAAGTGTTGCTTCCCTTTATATAAGTGTTTTTCACTTGGGTATTTCATTGTTTACACTTGATGCATATATTAATTTCCCTTTCAGAATTCACACTCTTCTTTGGTACGCATATTTTGTCTTTTCCATCATTTCATCCATCATATTTCTGACACACTTTATGGTCAACAGTCTTATTCCATTATAATTATTACATTCTTTAAAGTTTTCCCTTTTCTTTTATAAACATTATGAACAAAATCATTAAGTATTCCAGGACTTTATTACAACTGCCTCACAAACTTCAATCTTAATACATTCTAAATTTCCCAGTTTTATTCTTCTTATTGACTCATTTCTTTTATTCTGACTGACAGCAGAGTCTAAGGCTGACAGCAGAGTCAGCCAGGCTGACAGCAGAGTCAGCCAGGCTGACAGCAGAGTCAGCCAGGCTGACAGCAGAGTCAGCCAGGCTGACAGCAGAGTCAGCCAGGCTGACAGCTGTACCACGGAACTGTGCTCTTCTTTATTGTGAATTATTATGTAGTTCATATAAGTTTTCTTCTGATGTTTACTTTTCACTTTCATCTACACATACACATCACTACAAACACACTACTACGTACACATATACATACATGTGTACACGTTCTCATAAGCATATCTACACTCTCTCCCACGCTACTGTTTAAATTAATGAATTCTATATGAATAGTGTAAGAAAATTAAGAAAATTCTTGATCATGTTATTTAAATTTTCTTAAGAAACTGGAATGAGGGTTACAATATTTTGATGAAATATTTTGGAAAAGGATATAAATATGTGAAGAAGTGATTAACTTCAGAGACTTGGAGTTAAAACAGAGATATTCTTATAAATTATCTTAATAAACATTTAGTTTAATTAGAATTAATTATTAAATAATTCTCTCAGTTTTCTCATACTCTCTTCTCTCACCTCTTCAATAATGACATAAGAAACATTCACCACAACAGATGGATAAAAAAAAAAAAACTCGGTGATGAAAATAAAAACTATCAACCTGGATGATTCGATCTACTGATAATAAGAATTTTGGTGGTGGCTGCCACAACCTGGCCAGTACGACTGTGTGTTGCCACAACCTGGCCAGTACGACTGTGTGTTAATGTCTCCCATACTGTTGTTATGTACTGTGATGTATCAATGTTAACATATATTACACACACTATGTATGCAGAGATATATGTGAATGTTGTGGTGCACTATGTTGCAGAGATATATGACACACTGAATGTTGTGGTGCACTATGTTGCAGAGATATATGACACACTGAATGTTGTGGTGCACTATGTTGCAGAGATATATGACACACTGAATGTTGTGGTGCACTATGTTGCAGAGATATATGGCATATAGCTGGAAAGTAATGAAAAAGACAAAACTGTAGAAGGGAACTATTGAATGAAGGAGTTTGTTTCACAGTTGAAAGTTCTGGAAAGTAATCTCTGAACTATTGAATGAAGGAGTTTGTGAAAGTTCGTCTCTGCTGTTATGTGTTTTTTCACCACCATCGTTGTGTTGTGATGTGTATAAAGTCTGTCTGATACACCAGAGTTAATAACACTGTATGTAACCTGTCTGGTAAATACCTGATAGAAAACTTATTGACAGGATTCTTTTCTTAGGATTCTGTTGGTAGGAATCAAGTTTATAAGACTGGACGCTATTATGAGATTACTACTGGAAGGACTGTTACCAGAAGACTTTTAGTAGAAGACCTCCGGTAGGTTTCTGTTGGAAATAGTTTTGGCAACACTCTATTGGTAAAAGACTTTAGGTAGCGATTCGTTTGTAACGTATAAGATGAATAAAACCAGACTCACGAAATCGTAATGGCACGATTGCAAACAAACCAAACCACGGGCGGGATTTGAACCCGCGGTCAGAGAGTCTCAAATCCCGCCCGTGGTATGGTTTGGTTAAGATGAATCAAGTCAGATGGTTTTACAGTGACATATAAAACAGTGTATTAACACACAAAACATGAAAGTAACTCATAAAACAGTATCATAACAATAAAAAAGTATAGTGACACAAATCATTAGAGAAACACATAAAAAAGTAAATTGAGACATAAAACAGTGTAGTGACAAATAAATAAGTACAATAACACATAAAACATTGTAGTGACAAATAAATTAGTACAATAACACATAAAAAAGCTTAACAAACCAACCATCATAATTACACACAAAAATATATGTAATATAAAACAGTACAATAACACAGAAGACCAGTACAAAACAATTAACATGTAACATAAAGAAGTACATACCATGTAACACAGAAGACCAGTACAGTACAATAACACAGAAGACCCAGTACAATACAGAAGACCAGTACATAACAATAACACAGAAGAACAGTACAGTACAGTAACACAGAAGACCAGTACAGTACAATAACACAGAAGACCAGCACAGTACAATAACACAGAAGACCAGCACAGTACAATAACACAGAAGATCAGTACAGTATAATACACACAATACCAGTGCAGCACAGTACAGTAACGCAGAGGACCAGTACGGTACAGAAACACAGAAGACAAACACAGTACAGTAACACAGAAGACCAGTACAGTACAATAACACAGAAGACCAGCACAGTACAAAACACAAAAGAAACACCAGTACAGAAGACCAGTACAATAACACAAAAGACCAGTACAGCACAATAATACAGAAGACCAGTAGAGTATAATAACACAAAAGACCAGTACAGAACAATAACACGGAAGACCAGTAGAGTATAATAACACACACGACCAGTACAGTGCAATACATACAATATCAGTACAGAACAGTACAGTAACACAGAGGAACAGTACGGTAGAGAAACATAAAAGACCAGTACAGTACAATAACACAGAAGACCAGTGCAGTACAATAACACAGAAGACCAGTGCAGTACAATAACACAGAAGACCAGTACAGAATAATACACAGATGACCAGTATAATACATTAACACACAGGACCAGTACAGCACAATAACACAGAAGACCAGTACAGTACAATAACACAGAAGACCAGTACAGAATAATAACACAAAAGACCAGTACAGTACAATAAAACAGAAGACCAATTCAGTACAATAACAAACAAGACCAGTGCAGTGCAATAACACAGAGAACCAATACAGTACAATTACACAAAGATCAGTACAGTACAATAACACAGAAGACCAGTACAGTACAATAGCACAGAAGACCAGTACAGTACAAGAAACACAGAAGACCAGAACAGTTCAATAACACAGAAGACCAGTACAGTACAATAACACAGAAGACCAGTACAGTACAATAACACAGAAGACCAGTACAGTACAATAACACAGAAGACCAGTACAGTACAATAACACAGAAGACCAGTACAGTACAATAACACAGAAGACCAGTACAGTACAATAACACAGAAGACCAGTACAGTACAATAACACAGAAGACCAGTACAGTACAATAACACAGAAGACCAGTACAGTACAATAACACAGAAGACCAGTACAGTACAATAACACAGAAGACCAGTACAGTACAATAACACAGAAGACCAGTACAGTACAATAACACAGAAGACCAGTACAGTACAATAACACAGATGACTAGTACAGTACAGTAACACAGAAGACCAGTGCAGTATAGTAAAACAGAAGACCAGAAGAGTACAATAACACAGAATACGACTACAGTACAGTAACACAATGGACCAGTACGGTACAGTAACACAGAACACCGGTACAGTACAATAACACAGAGGACTAGCACGGTACAGCAAGACAGTGGACTAGTACAGTAACACAGAAGACGAATACAGAACAGTTACACAGAAGACCAGTACAGTACAATAACACAAAAAGACCAGAACAGTACAGTAACACAGAAGACCAGTGCAGTACTATAACACAGACGAGCAATACAATTCATTAACACAGAAGACCGGTACAGTTCAGTAACACAGAACACTACTACAGTACAGTAACACAGAAGACCAGTACAGTACAATAATACAGAGAACCAGTACAGTACAAAAACACAGAAAACGAGTACAGTACATTACCACAAAAGACCAGTATAGTAGAATAACACAGAAGACTAATACAGTACAATAACGCAGAAAACCAGTACATTACAATAACACAGAAGACCAGTACAGTACAATAACACAGAAGACTAATACAGTACAATAACGCTGAAAACCAGTACATTACAATAACACAGAAGACCAGTACAGTACACTAATACAGACCAGTAAGACAAGTACAGAACAATACACAGAATACCAGCTCAGTACATTAACACAGAGGACTAGTACGGTACAGTAACACAGGCGACCAGCACAGTACACCAACACAGTACAATAACACAGAAGACTATAACAGTACAATGCACATAATACCAGCGCAGTACAGTAAAATAACACAGAAGACCAATACAGTAAAATAACACAAAGACCAGTACAGAACAATACACAGAATACCATAACGGTATACGACCAGCACAGTACACTAACACAGATCAGTAAAGTTTAACAACACAGAAGACCAGTAAAGTATAATACACACAATACCAGTGCAGTACAGTACGGTAAGGCAGAGGACCAGTATGGTACAGAAACACAGAAGACCTGTACAGTACAATAACAAAAAAGACCAGTACAGTACAGTAACACAGAAGACCAGAGAAGTACTATAACAGAGACGGGCAATACAGTTCATTAACACAGAAGACCAGTAGAGTACAATAACATAGAAGGCCAATACAATACAATAACACAGAAGGCCAGTACAGTACAATAACACAGAAGACTAGTACAGTACAGTAACACAATCAGTACAGTACAGTAACACGTAAGACCAGTACAGTACAGTAACACAGAACATCATTGCAGTACAATAACACAGAAAATCAGTACAGTACAATAACACAGAAGACCAGTACAGTACAATAACACAGTAGACTAGTACAACAATAACACAAAAGACCAGAATAGTACAATAACACAGAGTACAGTACAGTACAATAACACAGTAGACTAGTACAAAGAATAACACAAGAACAGTACATTACAATAACGTAGACTAGCAATACAGTTCACTAACACAGAACACCAGTACAGTACAATAACACAGAATACCAGTACAGTACAGTAGCACACAGGAACAGTTCAGTACAGTTACACAGAGGACCACTACGGTTCAATAACATAGAAGACCAGTAGCGTACAATAACACAGAGGCCCAGTACAATAACGCAGGAGACAAGTAGAGTACAATAACACGGAAGACCAGAACATAACAATAACACAGAAGACCAGTGCAGTACAGTGACACAGAAAACCAGTACAGCACAAAAACTCAGAAGACCAGGACACGAGAGAGAGGGGTGGGTGGACTGCATTTTCCTGGACTGCAGGAAAGCCTTCGACACAGTTCCTCACAAGAGATTAATGCAGAAGCTTGAGGATCAGGGGCGTATAACAGGAAGGGCACTGCAATGGATCAGAGAATACCTGACAGGGAGGCAACAACGAGTCATGGTACGTGAAGAGGTATCACAGTAGCGCTTGTGACGAGCGAGGTCCCACAGAGTTCAGTTCTAGGACCAGTGTTATTTTTGATATATGTGAATGACATGATGGAAGGGATAGACTCTGAAGTGTCACTGTTCGCAGATGATGTGAAGTTGATGAGAAGAATTAAATCGTATGAGGATCAGGCAGGACTACAGAGAGACCTGGACAGGCTGGACACCTGGTCCAGAAACTGGCTTCTCGATTTCAACCCTGCCAAATGCAAAGTCTTGAAGATTGGGGAAAGGCAGAGAAGACTGCAGACAGAGTATAGGCTAGGTGGACAAAGACTGCAAACCTCACTCAAGGAGAAAGATCTTGGGGTGACCATAACACCGAGCAGGTCTCCGGAGGCACACATCAACCAGATAACTGCTGCAGCATATGGGCGCCTGGCAAAGCTCAGAATAGCGTTCCAATACCTTAATAAGGAATCGTTCAAGACACTGTACACTGTGTATGTTAGGCCCATACTGGTGTATGCAACACCAGTTTGGAACCCACACCTGGTCAAGCACGTCAAGAAGTTAGAGAAAGTACAAAGGTTTGCAACAAGGCTAGTCCCAGAGCTCCGGGGAATGTCGTACGAGGAAAGGTTGAGGGAAATCGGACTGACGACACTGGAGGACAGAAGGGTCAGGGGAGACATGATAACGACATACAAGATACTGCGTGGAATAGATAAGGTGGACAAGGACAGGATGTTCCAGAGAGGGGACACAGAAACAAGGGGTCACAATTGGAAGTTGAAGACTCAGACGAGTCACAGGGATGTTAGGAAGTATTTCTTCAGTCATAAAGTCGTCAGGAAGTGGAATAGCCTAGCACGTGACGTAGTGGAGGCAGGAACCATACATAGCTTTAAGACGAGGTATGAGAAAGCTCAGGGAGCAGAGAAAGAGAGGACCTAGTAGCGATCAGTGAAGAGGCGGGGCCAGGAGCTGAGTCTCGACCCCTCCAACCACAATTCAAATAAACAGAAAAGAATACAGCTTAGAACACAATAACAAGCTCTATACTGTTACAATACACCCATATAAAACTTTCAGACAAATGGACTACGTCACTAAACTGTCTAGATATGTCTGTATACCATACAGACTAAAACTTAACATCAAGAACTTGCATGCGTATATAAAGTATTACATAACGTCTGACCCATGACAAAGGCTCAATACAATAGAAAGAGATATATATTTATATATATACACATACACACCCACACACACACACCCACACCCACATCCACACACACACCCACACGTACACAAAAATTTTCACAAAATCACATTAATCATATGCACTGTATGCACAATGCAAAACAGGATATACGTATCTCTCATCGTGCAAAAACCCAGCACGTAACATAAATACAAACTAAAACACACTGCATGTCGCAAATAACTTATTTCTCAAGAATCATGTTATACAAGACTGATACACATCATAATTATACATAAATCTACTATATTATACCTACATTCTGAAAAGTGTTATATCTACCATAACGAGACCTTGAGCTCTACATCCACACTTGGATGCCATAAAGTCCCAATGAAAACCAGGAAACCATTCCAAACCCACATTCACAACACTCTCACGACCCCCCCCCCAGGGAGGCGAGCCCGCTGTTGCCCCCTGACTCCCTCCAACCTATGAAAACCCCTTCATTCACTCATATCCAATCACAGATTTACGAGAATCCCTAACGTTAGCATTCTATACCCCTCTGAGAAAGCCTGATCCCACCTCCTCCCATACAAATCTCTGTTACGACACCTCGTACTATAGAACGTTACCGCAAGAACCTTTCTTCTCTCCTCACTATCCCCTCTCCCCCTCATCACCCACGACATATATATATAATCTACCATGATATAATCTAAAGCTCTTATGACACCCTCGTCTAACCCGCCCATATCTAGACTTAGAGCACGCAAAACCGACACCCCACGGCCCCCCACCCTCTGTACCAACCTACTTAACCAGCACCTAACCTCCTCTAGCCCTTCACAAAAGTAAACTACATGGAACGCTGTCTCATCCCCTCCACAGATACCACACCCCCCACCCTCTACAACCTGTCTGTTTCGTAATATCTCACCAGACGGAAGGATCCCATGCAGAAAACGAAACATCACCTCACGCGCCCGAGGTTTTAACTTCAATTTACTAAATCTAAACCAAATACTCTTCCACGCATACATGGGGAACAAACCCTCAACTGGGACAACGCACCTACCTACAAGTAACCTACACAAAACCCTTATACGAACCTTTCTCAGTTCCCTAACCAACATAACAGCCCTCAAAACTATTTCACATTCCCTCAACTCCATTCCTCGATACCACATACCCAGCCTGTCGTGTATCCTTCCCAAACGCCCCGCGTTCACACCCTCACGCAACACTTCCCATTTAATGAACACACATTTAGCCCTCCGTCTCAAATCCAACAACCCCAACCCACCCTGACTTACAGGTAACATTACAACCTCCCTCCGTAACCAATCACAACGTGAACCCCATAAAAATTTGTACGCCCGTCTTAGTATCCCCGCAATCGCTGTCCCTGTAATTGGGAACACAGCTGCAACATACCAAACCTTACTATACAATAAAATGTTCACGACTATCACTCGCTGTATCAGAGTTAGGTGCTGGGGTCTCAGAACACCTAGACGCCCCACGATCCTTTCCAATAACCTATCCGAATTTTCCTCCCGCGCCGCAACCATGTCATCCCTATAAATAATACCACAAATCTTTAAAGACACCGCCCATTCTTTAACAACATTACATCTCCCCCCCACACCCCCCACCCAGGAACCCAACCCCATGCACCTTGACTTCGCACTATTTACCTGCATACCCGTGGCACTTCCAAATAATTGCACCACCTCGTCCAACACTCTCATTGACATCCCTGCACGAAAGAGAACAGTGGTGTCGTCAACATATCCAATTAACCCCGGCCAGGCCCTCCCACCCCCCACACTTCCCGCACATGGCGTACATAAGCTACGGTCAACCATTCTATAAAAGGGGTCCTGGAAACACGCAAACAATATTTGGGACATGGGGCATCCCTGTCTAAGGCCTCTTCCCATTGCAATGTCCTTCCCCATACACCCATTAATCTGTATCCTCATTTTCGCCCCCTTGTACAACGTATTTACCCACTCGACTATTTCCTCCCCAAAACCCTGTCTCCTAAGTATAACCTGCAAAGCTCCCCTTTCCACTCTATCGTATGCTCCCTGCCAGTCTAGAGCCAACAAAGCCGCCCCTCCACCCCCACCCTTAGCTTCCACAAAACTTCTCAGTATCCCATGTCCTTCAATCATCGACCTCCCCGGCAACCCGAACTGAGATGTTGACACCACCCTCTCCACTACACATTTGAACCTATTACCTAAAATTTTTGCAAACACCTTATAGTCTGCACACATCAGTGATATGGCTCGGTACTCCCGAAGGGTGGGCTGCCCCTTGACCTTCGGGACCAGCACTACTACTGCTGTTTCCTGCTTCTCCCCCAACTTACCCTTCTCTTTCATACTATTAAATAACCTAACTATAAATTCCTTTATCAACGCCCAATGTTGTAAATAAAATTCTACCGGAAGACCATCAATACCGGGAGCTTTCCCCTTCCTCATTCCCCTTAACGCATTCTCTATTTCCTCTGCCGTAATCGTCCCACCTAAAGCCTTTCGATCACTATTTCCTAAATTACACGTCACATACGTACACACCTTGTCCAATGCCCCGTCACCCACCCCCCCACTGTTCCAGTATTTCTCGTACCAAGCCTCCGCATACGCACACATCCCCTTCGTGGTTCGTATCTCCTGCCCTACTCTATAATTCCCAACCATCTCCGTTACCTCTAAACATGGTATAGCCGTCAGTGCCTGCCTTTGCTTTTGATGCCGCAAAACACACGCTGACGGCTTGTCGCCCCAAAGCACTTCCTCCACCCCTGCCTGCATCCTTACAGCTTGAAACCTTTCATTTTGCAACACCCTCAACCTCCCCTTTATTTCAGCTATTTCATCCATAGGAAAATTATTCCCATCCACCCCCCTCCCATAGCAACCTCTTAACCTATCCTCTAAATAGTTAGCCAGTCCATATTTTAAATTATTAATACGTTTTCCTTCTCTCACATAAAACTTTCTAATCCTTTCCTTTGCGACACTATCCCACCATGTCACAATGTCATCCACTCCCTGTTCTTCCACACTAAGCTCCTTCCATAGGACTGAAAACCCCTCCAACCCCTCCTCATCTCCTAACACACTTATATTTAATTTCCAATAACTTCTATATATGTCCGCGAGCGTCCCCCACCCAACCTCCACCACCACTGCCCTATGATCTGACATTGTAGTCTCAACAGTACTGAAAGATTTCACGTTCACTCCCTGAGAAAGGTACACTCTATCTAGTCTCGCAGCATAACCACTCCTAACAAACGTATATTCAGTCTCCCACACCGCTCCCCCAAAGGCATCACGTAACCTAACATCCCTTAATAAATCCCTAAGAGCCACAGACATATATCCAGCTCCTCTTGGGTCCACATCAGCCACCCTGATTACACTATTCCAGTCCCCACCAACTATCGCCACCTCTGGCAGTGCACTTAAGAAAAACACAAGATCCTCACACACAAAATCATTCTTTACCTTTATGTTATTTTCTGCCGGCGCATACACACTCACAAAAGACACACGCTTACCCATCCACCACCCATCCACACGCAACACCCTCCCTCCCCCTCCTCCCTCGCTTCTCTGCAAAACAAACGGGCTCGTCTCCCTTATTAAAATTCCCACACCACCTTTTAGACGGGGAGATGGCAGGGTAACTACCCGAAATCCTGCCACCTCCAACACCCTACCCTCTTTGAAATTGTGCTCCTGCAGGAACACAACATCCACTCTAGATTTATTCAGAAAATTACGAAACCAATCTCTCTTCATACCGCTACATAACCCATTAACATTTACAGACATACACCTAAGGCCTATTAAAGTTTCCACCCCTGCTTCCTCTCATCACTCTTTACAACTCCAGAGCTTGAATTTACGTTCAACACCTTCAGAGTGCTCTCTTTCCCTCCCCCCTTCTTCCGGTGCCTCCTATCATGGCTACCACCACCTACACCACTACCTTCACACTTCACCTCAGTCTTTTTCCCAGGCCTTTGTGCAGGCGTAAGGACGTCATCAGAATCTGATGTAGCCGCCCTCTTTCTCGTGACAGTCATGTTACACATATCTTGATCAGATGTTACCTCTCGATGAACCTCCACCTCCACCTGAGAATGGTGTAATGAGTCAATGGATGACTCCAAACCACCATCACGTCCCAAATTATCATGTCTCAGACTTTCTGGAAGCGACGATTCTCCAATGACACCACGCTCAGATGTAACATCCCTCTCTGGTGGTGACAACGTCTTCAACACCTCCACCAATTCCTCCTCAATCTCAAGAACCTTCTCTTGTACTTGCTGCTCCTCCTTATCCACAGGAGACGACACCTGATCAGGCAGTTGGGGGCGGGACTCCAACTCACCACCAGTCCTGTGTGCCCGATCCACTATCTCGCTCCACAAAACACCACGCCCTCCATCCGATGTTTGTTCCTCACCTGACACCTTTGAAGCAGGGGCTGCGACGTCCACCACAGGTCCAGGCACATGTCTTCGCTTGTCACAGGTCGCCGCTATGTGATCATACTCACCACATAGGCGGCACGTACGTCGTTGTCCTGGGTACATTACCATTACCTGCGTCCTGAAATCTTGTAGGTACACATAGGATGGTATTTGGTGCCTCAAAGTCATTTTGAGGTTGAAAGAACCCTCTGGAAAACCAGCATAGGCTCCTGCCGCCCACGTACCATGTTGAGCATAATGCACCGTCCCATACTTCTCAAAAACTTTCCTTATATCTGCCTCGTCCGCCTCAAAGGGAACGTTGCGTAACTTGATCCACGTATAATACCGTGAAACATCTATCATTCTTACAGTGACAGCTGGTGTGACGTTAAGACTCACGTCCTGAAACCTGGTGATTAACGATTCATAAACCGTTGCTGATAGCAGTTTGACGAAAATTCGTTGTCCTCCGTTCAATGCTACACCATACAAGTCACAATCTTGTACTCCATAAGTCTCCCGTATGATCTTTGGCAATAAGACTTGCGCAGAACTGGTCGTTATCGTTCCTTTAAGTAGCTCGATGCCTACAGTATTTATCCTTCGTCTCAGACTAACCGCCATCTTGACGATCACAGTGCACCTAAGTTGTTAGCCGAGGTGTGACAGCACCACTTCACACCACTGCAGCCAGGTAACTGCAATTAGGTGAGTACACACACACACACAAATACTTATTAAAAGTAATGTGTTTGCAGCTGGTGTCTGAGGTTGGACTCTAATTAATTTACCTGATGTTTGGTCAGGTAAATAATAACATTAATATTCTAAGTAATACAATAACAAATAAAATAATGTATATGTCACTTTAACATATAGTGTGATATATAGTTTTTACTTGTTTGTAGTGTGTGGACTCACTGTATCTACGGTGAAGAGTGGTACTGTAGTGTGTGGACTCACTGTATCTACGGTGAAGAGTGGTACTGTAGTGTGTGGACTCACTGTATCTACGGTGAAGTGGAACTGTAGTGTGTGGACTCACTGTATCTACGGTGAAGAGTGGAACTGTAGTGTGTGGACTCACTGTATCTACGGTGAAGAGTGGAACTGTAGTGTGTGGACTCACTGTATCTACGGTGAAGTGGAACTGTAGTGTGTGGACTCACTGTATCTACGGTGAAGAGTGGAACTGTAGTGTGTGGACTCACTGTATCTACGGTGAAGAGTGGAACTGTAGTGTGTGGACTCACTGTATCTACGGTGAAGAGTGGAACTGTAGTGTGTGGACTCACTGTATCTACGGTGAAGAGTGGAACTGTAGTGTGTGGACTCACTGTAACTACGGTGAAGTGGAACTGTAGTATGTGGACTCACTGTATCTACGGTGAAGAGTGGAACTGAAGTGTGTGGACTCACTGTAACTACGGTGAAGAGTGGAACTGAAGTGTGTGGACTCACTGTATCTACGGTGAAGTGGAACTGTAGTGTGTGGACTCACTGTATCTACGGTGAAGAGTGGAACTGAAGTGTGTGGACTCACTGTAACTACGGTGAAGAGTGCAACTGAAGTGTGTGGACTCACTGTAACTACGGTGAAGAGTGGAACTGAAGTGTGTGGACTCACTGTATCTACGGTGAAGTGGAACTGTAGTGTGTAGACTCACTGTATCTACGGTGAAGAGTGGAACTGAAGTGTGTGGACTCACTGTATCTACGGTGAAGAGTGGAACTGAAGTGTGTGGACTCACTGTATCTACGGTGAAGTGGAACTGTAGTGTGTGGACTCACTGTATCTACGGTGAAGAGTGGAACTGTAGTGTGTGGACTCACTGTATCTACGGTGAAGAGTGGAACTGTAGTGTGTGGACTCACTGTATCTACGGTGAAGTGGAACTGTAGTGTGTGGACTCACTGTATCTACGGTGAAGAGTGGAACTGTAGTGTGTGGACTCACTGTATCTACGGTGAAGAGTGGAACTGTAGTGTGTGGACTCACTGTATCTACGGTGAAGAGTGGAACTGTAGTGTGTGGACTCACTGTATCTACGGTGAAGAGTGGAACTGTAGTGTGTGGACTCACTGTATCTACGGTGAAGTGGAACTGTAGTATGTAGACTCACTGTATCTACGGTGAAGAGTGGAACTGAAGTGTGTGGACTCACTGTATCTACGGTGAAGAGTGGAACTGAAGTGTGTGGACTCACTGTATCTACGGTGAAGTGGAACTGTAGTGTGTGGACTCACTGTATCTACGGTGAAGAGTGGAACTGAAGTGTGTGGACTCACTGTAACTACGGTGAAGAGTGGAACTGAAGTGTGTGGACTCACTGTAACTACGGTGAAGAGTGGAACTGAAGTGTGTGGACTCACTGTATCTACGGTGAAGTGGAACTGTAGTGTGTAGACTCACTGTATCTACGGTGAAGAGTGGAACTGAAGTGTGTGGACTCACTGTATCTACGGTGAAGAGTGGAACTGAAGTGTGTGGACTCACTGTATCTACGGTGAAGTGGAACTGTAGTGTGTGGACTCACTGTATCTACGGTGAAGAGTGGAACTGAAGTGTGTGGACTCACTGTAACTACGGTGAAGAGTGGAACTGAAGTGTGTGGACTCACTGTATCTACGGTGAAGAGTGGAACTGAAGTGTGTGGACTCACTGTATCTACGGTGAAGAGTGGAACTGAAGTGTGTGGACTCACTGTAACTACGGTGAAGAGTGGAACTGAAGTGTGTGGACTCACTGTATCTACGGTGAAGAGTGGAACTGAAGTATGTGGACTTACTGTAACTACGGTGAAGAGTGGAACTGAAGTGTGTGGACTCACTGTATCTACGGTGAAGTGGAACTGTAGTGTGTGGACTCACTGTATCTACGGTGAAGAGTGGAACTGAAGTGTGTGGACTCACTGTATCTACGGTGAAGAGTGGAACTGAAGTGTGTGGACTCACTGTATCTACGGTGAAGAGTGGAACTGAAGTGTGTGGACTCACTGTATCTACGGTGAAGAGTGGAACTGAAGTGTGTGGACTCACTGTAACTACGGTGAAGAGTGGAACTGAAGTGTGTGGACTCACTGTAACTACGGTGAAGAGTGGAACTGAAGTGTGTGGACTCACTGTAACTACGGTGAAGAGTGGAACTGAAGTGTGTGGACTCACTGTAACTACGGTGAAGAGTGGAACTGTAGTGTGTGGACTCACTGTATCTACGGTGAAGAGTGGAACTGAAGTGTGTGGACTCACTGTAACTACGGTGAAGAGTGGAACTGAAGTGTGTGGACTCACTGTATCTACGGTGAAGAGTGGAACTGAAGTGTGTGGACTCACTGTAACTACGGTGAAGAGTGGAACTGAAGTGTGTGGACTCACTGTAACTACGGTGAAGAGTGGAACTGAAGTGTGTGGACTCACTGTATCTACGGTGAAGAGTGGAACTGAAGTGTGTGGACTCACTGTAACTACGGTGAAGAGTGGAACTGAAGTGTGTGGACTCACTGTATCTACGGTGAAGAGTGGAACTGAAGTGTGTGGACTCACTGTATCTACGGTGAAGAGTGGAACTGAAGTGTGTGGACTCACTGTATCTACGGTGAAGAGTGGAACTGAAGTGTGTGGACTCACTGTAACTACGGTGAAGAGTGGAACTGAAGTGTGTGGACTCACTGTAACTACGGTGAAGAGTGGAACTGAAGCGTGTAGACTCACTGTATCTACGGTGAAGAGTGGAACTGAAGTGTGTGGACTCACTGTAACTACGGTGAAGAGTGGTACTGAAGTGTGTGGACTCACTGTATCTACGGTGAAGAGTGGAACTGAAGTGTGTGAACTCACTGTATCTACGGTGAAGAGTGGAACTGAAGTGTGTGGACTCACTGGTATCTACGGTGAAGAGTGGAACTGAAGTGTGTGGACTCACTGGTATCTACGGTGAAGAGTGGAACTGAAGTGTGTGGACTCACTGGTATCTACGGTGAAGAGTGGAACTGAAGTGTGTAGACTCACTGGTATCTACGGTGAAGAGTGGAACTGAAGTGCGTAGACTCGCTGGTATCTACGGTGAAGAGTGGAACTGAAGTGTGTAGATTCACTGGTATCTACGGTGAAGAGTGGAACTGAAGTGTGTAGATTCACTGGTATCTACGGTGAAGAGTGGAACTGAAGTGTGTAGATTCACTGGTATCTACGGTGAAGAGTGGAACTGAAGTGTGTAGATTCACTGGTATCTACGGTGAAGAGTGGAACTGAAGTGTGTAGATTCACTGGTATCTACGGTGAAGAGTGGAACTGAAGTGTGTAGACTCACTGGTACAGAGATCTGTACAGTAACACACAAGTAACACAGAACAATACAGTAACAAACAAGTAACACAGAACAATACAGTAACACACAAGTAACACAGAACAATACAGTAACACACAAGTAACACAGAACAATACAGTAACAAACAAGTAACACAGAACAATACAGTAACAAACAAGTAACACAGAACAATACAGTAACACACAAGTAACACAGAACAATACAGTAACACACAAGTAACACAGAACAATACAGTAACACACAAGTAACACAGAACAATACAGTAACACACAAGTAACACAGAACAATACAGTAACACACAAGTAACACAGAACAATACAGAACAATACAAACACACAAGTAACACAGAACAATACAGTAACACACAAGTAACACAGAACAATACAGTAACACACAAGTAACACAGAACAATACAGTAACACACAAGTAACACAGAACAATACAGTAACACACAAGTAACACAGAACAATACAGTAACACACAAGTAACACAGAACAATACAGTAACACACAAGTAACACAGAACAATACAGTAACACACAAGTAACACAGAACAATACAGTAACACACAAGTAACACAGAACAATACAGTAACACACAAGTAACACAGAACAATACAGTAACACTCAAGTAACACAGAACAATACAGTAACACTCAAGTAACACAGAACAATACAGTAACACACAAGTAACACAGAACAATACAGTAACACACAAGTAACACAGAACAATACAGTAACACACAAGTAACACAGAACAATACAGTAACACACAAGTAACACAGAACAATACAGTAACACACAAGTAACACAGAACAATACAGTAACAAACAAGTAACACAGAACAATACAGTAACACACAAGTAACACAGAACAATACAGTAACACACAAGTAACACAGAACAATACAGTAACACACAAGTAACACAGAACAATACAGTAACACACAAGTAACACAGAACAATACAGTAACACACAAGTAACACAGAACAATACAGTAACACACAAGTAACACAGAACAATACAGTAACACTCAAGTACCGTACAACTTCATACAATAACAATTCAGTAGAGTAGAGGAACATACTAGAAAATAGAAGAACGCTGCTAGACACATTAATTAATAAAAAGAGCAGC